>NC_048898.1:15190094-15271076 GCF_011077185.1 Oxyura jamaicensis
CGCCCGCGCCTCCGCCGGGGGGCGGCCCCGCGCGCCGCCGGGCCTCGCCGCCATCTTGGCCGCTGCCCCGGGAGCGGGCCGCGCCGGGCCGGGGAGGTACGTGAGGGGCGGCGGGACGGGGCGGGGGGCTGCGGCTGAGGGGAGGTGGGGGAGAAGGGCTGGGGGACAGCGCTTAGCCGGGCAGCGGGGCAGCCCCTGAGGGTGCCTGGCTCTCCGTGTGTCTGTGTATAATTCGCTGTCCGTTTGGGGGAAGCAGCCGGTACTTGGCGGATCGCCCTGTACGCGTGTCCAGCTGAAGCGGGGCCGCTGTGGGGTACGCCCTGAAATGCGAGGCAGCGGTGGGGTGGCACCATGCGCCGGGAGGTGGTTACGCCTAGCTGTCAGGGGAAAAGGCCTGCGGGAGGGAGGACGCAGGAGCTGCCTTGCCTGGCCATACCTGAAACCTGCTGCCAAGCCACGCTGCGATGGGGCAGGGGACAGGGGGCCTGCCCGAGCGGTGGCACCCAGGCCACCTGAATCTCTCTGCAGGGTCAGTGCTGCAAACCTGGCGGTGCTGATCACGCAGTACTTGTTTAATTAGCAAGGGTTCTCGTGAGTGTTAGCCTCTATAAGGTGCCCTGGAAATTAATCCATTATAGCCCATCGCTGCACTGCGCATCCTTCCTGCCTTGTTCAGTACAGCAGGGCAACTGGGGGAGGCTGCAGCTTCTTTTCCTTTGTTTCAGGGATAACCTGCTTTGACGTATGCGTTCACCGTTTTTTCAGCGTGCCGAATGGTCGTAACCGTTAGGTGTTGATCTGACCGAAGGAACGACTTCATTAAATATAGCTATGGTATAAAAAAACAGGCAAAAAAAAACATACCTGAATAATGAAAATTTGTGTTCATAGAAGGCAGACTGCAATATGGGTGCGGAAAAGCTATTTTCCAGGAAAAGCACAAGCTAATTGAATTACTCATGCAAGAGGTAAAATGATAGAAGTACTCTTGTACAAAAGGAGTATGCCAACCACGAGACTGATTCAGCCAGCAGTTCCCAGCAGTTAAAAGCCTTACTGGTATATCACTGTAAATATCTGGGATTTAGTCTGTGGTATCTTGGGTGTTGGGTAACTCAAAAACCACAAGCAAACCTAGATTTGGAAGAAAATGAGACAAGAAGATTATTTCCGTGCACATACCTGAACGTTCCTCACTTATGGCAAATTAAACATTAAGACTTCTCCACTTCCTCTGGTACTCGGTTTTGCTTTCCTTGTCCAGAAAATAAGTTTCCAGTTGTGCAAAATAGCTAGGTACCAGTTAAGTCCCAGTCACTCCTTCAAGCAGCGCTCTCCTTATGAGCAATTCTGCATTAAGCAACCTTAGAGAAATGTTGTCATGAGAATTTCTGAAAGAGAGATTGGAGTTCATGAGGTAGAGGGGCCTGAACAGCAGGTGACAAGTGGCAGCTGTACATCACAGCTGTAAAAATGGGAAGAAGCCAAATTAAACCTTTTTACAGTGTAGTTTCTTCCTCTTGCTTTATTTTCAGCCAACTTACTTCCTGTACAGCTTTACTCTATATTAAACTTAGTTAATACACAAAAAACACGCGATATCTGTTTTATGCTCATTCAGTGTACGTGCGTAAGAGGCTGCTCTTTAGCAGGAACTTTTTGGAAGATTCATTAACACTCAAAATTCTGGATCCTGATTTTATTCAGATATGATGGTAGAATTAACGAGTACAGCTCTGTTCTCTTCTTGTGGAAGAGAAGGTAAATAAAAATGGGTGTATGCCTTCTTTTACTGTTTGAACTTTGGACTAGTTGTGTCAGAGTGCACGTATGTTAGGGAGAGCTGTCGTTTACAGCAGGGCTGCAGTGGTGCCTCTTGGCTCAGGTCTAGTATTTCAGTAGTGCATGGCTTTGTGGTCCTGTGCTGTCCTTTTGTGAACTTTGAGTGCCTCTTAAAATAGAGCCCATGAAAAAGAGTGGCATAAAGCTGGTGGCACCCTTGCTGCAGCCTGTCAGAGGTACTGGAGCAGTGAACTGGAAGAGCAAGTCAGAAAACGTTTTTCCAAATAACTACTTGAGAGGGGGCTTTTGTGTCTTGTGATCAAATCCTGCTCCCTTGGCCATTCAAAGTTCTTGGTGGTTCTTGGAGCCTACCTATCCCATCGGTCTGTTCCTGAAGCTCCTGGTGATGAGATAGTGACCTGACTGTGTCAATTTGGTCTGCTCTATGTCTTTATTCAGTAATGCTTTCAGAGAGTGAATTTTTTAAATGGTCCATTAGTAGTCCTAGTTTGGACATAAATTGTATTAGAAATGCTCCATCTTCATGTAAAAACGTAGTTGCAGCAATTAATTTTTAATATTATTTTTTTCTGGGAAACTTTATTGGGTTTTCAGCTTTTACAGTGAAACCTTCTGTTCCTGCAGATCTCCGATGGAACCACAATTATTCAGTATCTAATATTGTTTGATTATTCTGAATCTAATATTGTTTTGTTGGCAAGAGATGGAACAAGCTTGCCAGCATTTAGAAGATTTATACTGAATTGTACAGAGGCGCCATGCAAGTATATTACTGGAAAGTTGATCAGTCAGATGAAATGCTGCACAAATTGTTAGCAGGATGTGATTTTTTTGGTATAAATACAGAGGAAGTTGGAGAGGCTGTTCTGGACACTAAATACTGATTTAAGACAACGTCAGAATATTCTCTGAGGACTGCTTCCTTTCACAATCAGTTCCAGAAAGTCAGTAACAAGATTTTAAGCAAGAGGGAAGATAAATAAATGTACACTGAGTATCTGGGAAGCAAAGTGTTTCATCTTTAATAGGGATGATTTTGCTTATGAGATGTACATCTAAGGGGTTATTGCACAGACACCAGCACTTGATGCTGTTAGGTGACAGCTGAATTCGTTCTGAGAGTTTTGCTTGAGTAACAAAGAAAAACACCAGGCAGTTCTTTAGAAGGGATGCAGATACATTTTCACCCTAATATGTAGATGCCTTAAGCTGTGGGCATCTTATAAATGAGAAGATTAATGACAGCTTCAGTAGCAGCAGTAAGATATGCTAACAGCAATAGGAACCCTCCAAAAAATAAAAACAAACAAAATAAATTACAGAGCATTCTCATTTCAGTAAGATCTGAGGCTCACAGCTACTGCTGTTGTGTCCGGCTAATTGTATGTTCAGAGCTGTCACATGGGCTGTCTTGTAAATGTCACTGAAGTGTTCAATAGGACTTCTCCTCGTTAGGTTTGCTATTTTAAGAGTCGGTGAATGGGGCTGGGGAGGAGGGAAGCAAAAGTTGTTTGGTTTTGCCACATCTGTGGCACATTTGTGACCTATCTTGAGTTTATTGGAAAAAGCCAGCTTAAACTACTGATCAGCTCCTTGTGACAAAAATACTAACTTTGAAGTAGAAATAGAATCATCTATTTGAACTTATTTGTTTCTCCAGATTACTTTGAGCATTTGATTACTTTCCATTCTCTTAAGGGCTTGTTACCAGAAGTTCATTTGCACAGATACATAGCAGAGGCTCAGGCAGTCTGCTCCCATTAATCCTTGTGCCCTTTGGAGCAGCTCTGCCAGATGCAGGGGACGTGGGAGCTCCGGAATATTTTCCAGTGATGGTTCCATATCGAGCCCTGTTCAGTAATGCTCTAAAGGGCATTGCAGAGGTCAGTGACAAATTCCTCAGGTCCTGGTTTTCAGAGTTCTGGCTGTAATTCAGCTCAGTGTCAGGGAAAAGCAGCTGGCAACAGCATTTCTGCATTAGTTAAATTCTAGAGTACTTGGATGTAGCTAAGGACAAGCACATACAGGCAGTGTTTTTCCCATGATCACAGCTGTTCGAGCTTTCCAACCAGCTCCACTTTTGTCTCGTAAGCCTGCTGTGATTTCGGTCCAGATGTTTCTGCCAAGAGATGGGGAAAAAAAAAGTGAAATTGCAAAATCCAGATTTAGTCAAAAGAAAAGGCATAGAGTTGGAAATAGCATATTTGAAGACATCTAAGTTAAAATGCTCACTTCTTCTTTGAGGATTTCATATTCTGGTAGGGTGGAAATGACCCCTTAGAGCCGTGAGGAATTTCCTAGCTCAGAGTCTTAACAAGGATGGGAGCGAGGTCTGCAAGAAGAAACCACAAAGCCTGTGCTGGGCTCCTTGTTGCTGCAGTGACTGGAAGATCTCATGCAGTCAGGCAGTAGTATTGAAGGATATCAGCCTATTAAACATTACCTTGAATGTCTTCCTCTGGACTAAAGACGCAAATAATAAACCACAAAGTCCTTCAGTCTGCTTCTTAGGTGGCCTAGAAGCAGTGAGATGGGAAGCACGTCCTTTTGAAGGACATCCTTTATTTTACTCAGGGTGTTCATGTGCTGCCCTCTCAAAGTGGTATGTATATGTGTCCACTGCTGCAGAGGCACTCCCCTGGTTCTTAAATTCCGGTGGTGTGCTTTAGCTGCTGTATTTTAAACCAATGGACTTTGATTGAAGACCTTTACCCTACATGTGTCCCAGTTCCTAAGCTTTGCTCTTTGCCCACTGGTAGTTACTTGACCTAATGGTGTGAGGAATCTTACTGTTACTAGAGTGATTTCTTATGTTTAGCTTTTCTAATCTTTTTGTCTTTGCAAATCTCAAGTTCTGACGGGGTAGAAGGACAAGGTTAGATAATGAGAAAAATTCAGGGATGTCTACACGTCTTAAATGAATTCTGGCAGCCAAAAAGTAGAGTAGCTGGGAAATCTTCGGTATTGGAAGCACTGTAAGTAATTTTTGTTAAATCTTACCTTATAAATGATATTTTTGTAGTAGTACCAACTGCAAGGTAAACAACATCATATCCATCTTTATCTGGCTGGTGCCAGTTGTTTGACAGCGTGTGGGATAAATGAGATGGGTTAGTCTTGCGATGCTCTACGAGCTGCTTTATTATGGTCAGCACTGGCAGAGAAGCGTACAAATGAAGCTGCCTCTTACTGATGGGGCAGGCCGTGTGCCCATGGGTACTGGGGTGCAGAACGTGTGTACAAGCTGCAAGGCTAGAGCTACAATTTTCCAGGGCACTTCTAATTAAGTTTCTCATTAGCATACTGCTAAAGCCTGTGAAGGAGGAAGGAGCATGTGAGGGGCTGTGAAGGGGACTCTTGCTCTAAAAGCAAAATCATTAAGGCTCATGGGACATTCTGTAACACATACAAGAGGACAGGGAAGGCAGCTAGGTGGGAATTTACTTCTCAGTTTCCACAGATGCTGTAAGGCCATAATCTGCCAGGCACGGCCCCCTGGGTCAGTTTGCTTTTCCACCTCGCCCCAAGGCTGCATAAAGTCATGAACGCAGCTGGCGTCTGGGCATCTGGGGCCGATGAGTAAATAGGGGCAGGGGTCCAACGCCACCGCCCCTCTGGCCATGAGGGCACTTCCTCCATGGCACATAGGTCACGGTCTGATACTGTGAGTGGGATTGGTTGCCAGAGAAGAGGCTCTGCCAGCAGCCACTTCTCGAGCTGGGAGCCAGCTGCAGGCAGAGTGGGGCAGCGTGGCGGCGCATAGGTCGCGATGTTGGCGTGCTCCACGGCTGTGCTCATTGGAAATGCGGCATAACGAAGCAGTGGCTTCTGACCTAGAACCGGTGTGAACATTCACAGCAGGACAACTGCTAGGGATTAAAACCACCGTGTGACCCTCGCAGGGGCAGTGCCAGCCACGCTGCGGGTCGGTCCGGGGCTGAACGCCCCCACCCAGCTTGGGGCGCATGCACTGGGAATGGGGGTTTACGGCCGGTAACAGATACACTATTGTATCCATTTTAAAATGTACAGAGAACTATTCTAAGCTTTACAGCTGATCACCTTCATATGTTTGGCTGCCTTGGCGTGGAACAATACTGACATTCAGCGGTTGATTATGCTCAGCGCCGCTGTGCGGCTATCCAGGAGATTTTGGAGGGTTTTAATGTTCAGCGCTGGCTAAATTCAGAACATGTTTAGTTAAACTGGAAAGCATTGTGTCAGGGCTCCTTTGTGAGAATGCTGTGCTCATAGTATAAAAATTGCCTGTCTGTTTTTTAGCAAACTAAATTCGAGATTAGTTTGGTTCAGAAAAAGTATAGTAGAAATATGCAATGGTGTCACTTTGTAGCTTTGTTTTCTTTCTCACTTTTAAACAAATTGGCAATCACCAATTCCAGAGTAACTTCCCCTTATGTGCTGCATTGGTTTAATTGGATTTTTCAGTCCACATATTGGCCGCGGGTCTTCTGCTTACCACTAAGGACAGCGTGCTTTTGACAGGAGTTGCCTCGGATGTGGTGCAGTCCCAGTGGGCCCACTGATGCCTTGCTGTCATCTGCCCTCCTCCCCTGCACTAGATGTAGCGCTCTCTGGCAATGCAATAGCTTGCATCAGGAAGCTGATTTGATCGGAATCTCCTTTTTCTGAGTCAATTTATGACCAGACCAGTTTCCTAATATAGGTAATTGCAGAGCTGCAGGCATGGTAATATCGATACTTGGAAGGCAGCAGGGCTGAATAGCCGGCGGCAGCTTCTTCAGCTGCAGAGAGTTTATGCAGGATGCAAGTACCACTTCAGCTTACCTTCAGCTTGAGGAGCCTGTGCTTGGCTTAAATTTTGATTGCTTTGTTTTCTAAGCCTGAATTTAAACTTGGACTTAATTTTGCCAGAGTGTGGGTATGCTGAAGGTCAGCCAAAGCTTTATGGCTTTATAGCTTCCATAGCTTTAAATACAGCTTTATAGCTTCCATAAGCTGAACCCTCATAGCGTTTGCCTCTTGTACAGATGTGGAGAAAATAGTTGATTCACTTTGGTTTGAATCAGTAACTCTGTTCACTTACTGTCGCGTTGGAAGTTGAGAAGTAGACTGGGAATTAGTTTTTTAAAAAGGCAGATAAGCTGCTTTTCCCAAGAATAAAATGAAGGATCAGTGGCTGGGGTATATTATTTGTAAATCTTGAAAGATACAAGAAAAAAAAGCAGTCACATTTCATATCTGCAGCTAATGTCCCCCTTGTTTCATGAGTGAGATAGTTTTTCATTGTATTTTAGAGGCTATTTTTTTCATTTGAAGCAATTTTGTTAGGTAAAACAGTTAAACTTATGTTTTTGTGTACTTCTAATGAATTCCAGTCCTTTGTCCAATTGCAGCTTAGTGTAGATCATAAGCAAAAGACTAATTAGCTAGCAAACAAAAAACATTTTTCTTGTTCAGTAGCTAAAGCTGACAAGCTAATGAGATTGCTCTTCAAGATACCACAATGCTCAGTTACACATGCAGATGTTATGCAAACTCCTCTGCCTCAAGAAAAAAATGAAGCTTAAATCATGAAGTTATCCTTGCATGTTGCCATGCATGTTTAAGTGAGTGCCAACTCCGGATAGTCAGCTTTGTTCTAAGAAGTAAATTACAAATGCCTCGTAGGGATGAAAGTAGAAATCAAGGGTGCTGGCTTCTTGCTTACATTGTGATATATGGTAGCAACTTAATCCATTGTGGATTATTTTGTGGCAGAGCATTCCTTAAACTAAGATTTTTTATTTTTTTTTAAAGAGAGCAGTATCCTAAATTCACACTGCATATTAGTAAACAATAGCCATAATAAGAAAGGGAATGTGGGAGAAGAAGTAATGTTAATCCTCAATTCCTTTTGTTTATTTTAACTTCTCTGAATGTGTTTCCAACAGAAAATGATCCACAGCCTGTTTCTTATAAACTGTTCTGGTGATATATTCCTGGAGAAGCACTGGAAGAGTGTTGTGAGCCAGTCTGTGTGTGATTATTTCTTTGAAGCTCAGGAGAAAGCAATCGATGTCGAGAATGTGCCTCCTGTCATCTCAACGCCACATCACTACCTCATCAGCATCTATCGGGAGAAAATCTTCTTTGTGTCTGTCATACAGACAGAAGTGCCACCGCTCTTTGTAATTGAATTTCTGCACCGAGTAGCAGATACTTTCCAGGTCTGTCTCTGTTACATAATATTAAAATTGAAATAAGTCCAAAGGAATTTTGGTATGAATGTCTTTTAAAGAAAGGTAATAAACTATCCTGCCCATGACTTTCCCCTTTGCAGTTTTTAAGTCAGTTGCTGGTTTATAGAGTACAAAGGAATAGAATTATTTTGTGTATTCATTTGATTTATAGAGACCAGCACGTAAGCACTAAAACCCAAACGCCAGTTTGTAAAAGCTGCCTTTTGTCTGTAACTTTTGTACTGTTCGTGTTATATAGATAAACTAGAAGGAGCATGCAGTCATGGAGCAGTCAGGAAGGAAGGAAGAGATGTGAAATGAGAGTCAGTTTTCAACTTCTTTGACAGCCATGGTAAATAAAGGAACCTCTCTGAAAATTGGGCATTGCCAGAAGGTAGTTTCCGTATTTTACAGCAGTCTTCTAACTGAAGACTTGTTAATGTTCACAGACGGGAGAACCCTTGGGACATATATACTTAGTAAACCAGATTACATTGATTTCACTGTTCACACTGTCTTTAATTCTAATTAGATGATAAGTGTGACCTGAACATATGATCCAGTCACAGTATAGAAGTAGCTTTTCAGCTTAGGCACTAAAGTTCCTTGAGATATTGGAAGGTAAACCGGAAAAAAAAAAGGCAAAACATTTTAAGAGGAATAAAAATCCTTCCCTTTATAATCTCTGATTTGTTTAGGATTACTTTGGCGAATGTTCTGAGACTGCAATTAAGGACAATGTAGTTATTGTGTATGAACTTCTGGAAGAAATGTTAGACAATGGCTTTCCACTGGCAACAGAATCCAACATACTGAAGGAACTGATTAAGCCTCCCACAATTCTGCGCTCCGTTGTCAACTCCATCACAGGTAGGAAAATAAACTTTCAGAGGTGACGGTCAGCTTAAAAGCAAAGCCCCATCATGCTTTGTAGCTAAAAGATAATATCTTATTGGCGTGACTGTGTAAGGTGAGGCCACTGTCGATTGAGGCTGGCTGAGTAAAAGCAGCTTCTTCCTTATTTGCAGTTTATGCGTGGACTCTTTGATATCCCCATGACACTGCTGGTCCAGCCACAGCTGCTGAAGTCCCTCAGGAATAGCAGTTCTCAGCTCAGACAGCACATACTGGAGACAGGTGCTCAGGGAGTGGTACAGAGCTAGCCCAAGCCTTGAATAACTGAGGGGCACTGGAGAAGGTTATATGTACTATAAGAAATGATTGTATAAAGGTATATTACAGCTATTTAATAAATCTTTGCTGGCTGGGAACAGATACCCTGTCCTCAGCCCCCCGCCACCCTCAGCACCCATCATGCTCGGTGCTAGTTTTGGGCTGTTGTAAACGCACACGTCTTGCACTGACAGAGCCACGTGTCTGTCAGCTGAGCTGGTGGAATCTGCTGGTCTGGCAGGCGGGAGCAAGGGAGGTAAGCCATGAGGTGTCACATGGGGCCGAAGATATGTGAGATGTTTGCCCGTACATTGTGTTGGAGACGGGCAGTAGGTGTGCTGCAGGGCCATGCAGAGGCAGTGCTCAGAGGAGTTGGTCTTTGGGGTAGGGGTAGCACACGAGGTTTAATTTTTTGATACAGTCTCATTGGTTTTAAATAGGGTTGTGTTTATTGTGTGGTGGTTTTTTTCCTGAAAAATGATGGGAGCAGTTACTTTATAACCATGTAGCTCAGGAAGCCCTTTTCTTGCACTGGGTGGTGGTAAGAGCTGGGAGCTGAGGGTGACAGCAAGGCAGGCAGGGGCAGTGGCCTCCCTGACAAGGAGCCAGGAAGTTGAGCCAACAAGTCAGGGCCAGATCAGAGCTGGAGATAATAACAGGGCCAGCTACAGATCAGCGATCACTGGGTAAATCCATCATGATGAGGCAAGTCAAGCTAGAAAGTTCAGTCTGTGGCCAGGATCTGGATCAGTGGGGCACGTGGTCAGGCACAGATGTGGCTGTCATGTCCCTGCTGGTTAGCTCAGGTGGGCACCAAGAGTGACAGCCTTGGTTTAACAGTAGCTCCAAAGTGAAAGGAGTAGAAGCCCTCCCTAAGGCTTCTTCCAGGTCTTTCTCCATAACAGCTCTTATCAGCAAATTAGTTGTGAAAGCAGTGAGCTAGAACACCAAGAAGATGGGAAAAGTGTACTCAGAGCCTTTGTAGGGAGCTATGATCTGTTCAGCTGTAGTGATGAAATCCTCTGGAGGATCTACCCTTCCATCTACTGCTACTCAGCCCTGCCACTGACCTGAGCTTTGTATTTTGCCGAGCACAGTATAGAATTTGAAAGCTCTAAGTCTGGATGCATCCATAAAGTTTGTTCATGTCACCTAACAAATTAAATTTTAGTGATTTGGGTTTTAGTTTGCAAAACCCGGGGCTCAAATCCTACTTTGATTCTTAATTGTGGTCATTGCAACATTCTGCTTGTAATTATTACTGATTTTGAGTTCTTTTCCATTTTTAAGGCAGTAGTAATGTGGGTGACACACTTCCCACCGGACAGCTGTCCAACATTCCTTGGCGCAGAGCAGGGGTAAAATACACAAACAATGAAGCCTACTTTGATGTCATTGAGGAAATTGATGCAATTATAGACAAATCAGGTAAGATGCCTTGAAAACTCATTTTTGTTTGTTGACTGTGTCTACGTTTAACCATTAATGTTTAGAGAGACAACAGTCCACTTTCTTTTGCATTTGTTTTCTATGCATGAATTTGTTTTAAATAGGAATATATGACCAATTTAAAATGACATGCCCAAATGTATTCCTCTAGTTCACCTTAAAAGAGCAATATGCTTAAATAACATACTGTACACCTACAAGAAATATTCTGTACTTAGATATTTTCTGATTGCATATTGTTTGTCTCCTGAGATACAAATGGAAAAAAATACTTCATTTTAAATGTGATGGCAAAACTATCTTCCCATAGTTCTTGCCAATAATCTATCACCTTGCTTGTGGGCCCTCCAGTGAATGAGATAAAAGAAGTCATCAGCTTTCCTCCAATAGCAAGACAAAACTTGTTCAAGGATTGCTGGAAAGTGTTGTTTTTCTTGTGTATAAACTAGAGTTTCTACGTATCTTCTAAAAGAACCTTTGCTTGTAGGACTAATTAGTCCAGAGTCCTGCTCATGCCTTTCTCCCCTTATAGGGCACTTAAGAAAATGACCCTTTTCTGGGTACAGTGCTTAGTAGTCTTGTTTTTGTGTTTTCTTTTGGCTATAGATTTATTTAACATCCATGTGAATAGGTACTCCCCTTGTTAACCAGGCCGTATTTGTGAAAGCTAAAGCTGATGACAGCTTGTGCTTTGTGGCACACACTTACTGTTTTGATATTGACTGTTTTCATGGGCTTCAGCTTCCCTGCACCTCTATGAACTTCCCCCTTTTTCTGGAGACAGTAGACAGGGGCCGACGAAAGGAAGATTCAGAGCTTGCATATTCTGAAATTTTTATTCACACGTTGCTTGCAACCACTTCAGACATACCCAGTACAAGTTCTTTGTAACAGCTTGCAAAGGTATCATTAGCTGATCTGGAACAAGATGTTTGCTCTGGTTGCTGTGCAAGCTGCCCAGGCCACAGGTAACTGGAATGACCTTTCCTATCTCTGCTTGGCACGTTCCTGAGTGTTGTGCAAATGTCATCTGTGCCGTCTAGCTGCACTCAGGTTTGTTAGGCCCTTGATTATATGTTAAGTGAGGTGTCTTTTTTTTTTTTTTCCTCCTCCTACAGGTTCCACAGTCTTTGCAGAAATCCAAGGTGTTATTGATTCGTGTATTAAGCTCTCAGGAATGCCAGATCTTTCTCTTTCTTTCATGGTAAGTTTAGCAGTGTGTTTGGCCATTTTAATTGCTTAAGATGCATTTTTCTTAATGAACAGAATTAAACAAGTGTGAGAGCACTACTATTACTTGATATGTTAAACAGGAAAAATAATACATCGAGTTCTGAATTGTATTGCAAAAATTGCTGCACTTTTCAGTAGTTGGGATGGGATTTATCTGTACATAAAAATACGCTTGTGGGAACTGCTGTGTCATGTCGGACCAGAAATGCGTCTAGCTCAGTAATGCATCTCAGAAAATGGCGAGAGAAGATATTAAGAGTATAAAAAGCAGGAACTGTGTAGTACTTCAGTAGTTAGTTCGAACTGCTGATATTTTATGAGATTCTACTTACCACTTTACCACTATTTACAGAATCCAAGGCTGCTGGATGATGTCAGCTTCCACCCATGTATTCGATTCAAACGCTGGGAGTCTGAAAGAGTCCTTTCATTTATTCCTCCTGATGGGAATTTCAGACTGATCTCCTACCGTGTCAGTTCACAGAAGTATGTTTTGGTTTAGACATACTGGTTCTTTACATACTCAGATGGAAAGCATTAGATAACTGTAACTGCAGATTTCTGCTTGTTAAGGGGTGAATTTGCATTATTGTCAAAAAATGCGTTCTCAGATTTTGTCTAATCTGGTGGTGTGTCCCCACTAAAACAAGAAAACCGAGTGTCAACAAGCTGCTGATAGTGAGCAATCATTTTTCAGCGGGATAAACCATGCGTGGTAATAATGCAGGGCTAATAGCCCTGAGTTATTCCTGGTACTCAAGGTTGCTGCTAGATGCTTTGTGGCTAAGTTTCTGTGTAGACAAAGGATTCATATCTTCATAAATAGAATAAAGCAAAAAAGCCAAAAAGTCTTAATAATACTGTCGTCTCTTCTCAGCTTGGTGGCAATTCCTGTATATGTGAAGCATATGATCAGCTTTAAGGAGAACAGTTCTTCAGGAAGATTTGATGTTACCATTGGACCAAAACAGAATATGGGGAAAACAGTAGAAGGTGTTGTCATGACAGTTCACATGCCAAAAGCAGTACTTAACATGAACCTCACTGCTACACAGGGCAGCTATACGTTTGATCCAGTTACTAAGGTAAGCCTTAAGTTTTTATTTATTTACCTCAGGGGACATTAGAGCAAGTCCTGCATACTGTAGAGCACTGTTCCAGACATGGCAAGAATCTTTCCCTTCAGCATGTTTATGAATTAAAACCATCTCTTTAAGATTTACTTTTTCAGTCTTAGAGATGCACCAGTTGTGATTTCAGGTTATTTCTGGTATTCCTGGCCCTGCACCTTCACTCGTGCTAATACTCTTCTTCAATGTATGCAGCAGTGTTTGGCTGGTGGTTTCAGCTGTAGTATATTCTCTGAGCTATGATATTTAAAACACACTTAGCTGGACAAAATGCAATAGAGCTGAAAACCAAGAGCCAGAAAAACAGGTGGCAGGAAATCAGGAAAACCTCTTCCACAGAACTGCCTGAAGAGACACAGGAAGGGAAACAGGGTCTGAAAGAGTAGCACGGGAGTCCTGCTTTCTTGCCTCTCAGTTAGGATTTGAGACCTGAATTTCCCAAACCTTGCGAAGCTTTTTTAGACTCCAGGAAATATTTCACTGATAAGTGTTGAGCCAAGCCCTTCTGCTGGCTCTCACAGCCTGTTCTGAGCTTGCTGCTGCCCTTGAAATATCTCAGGCCACATTTGATTTGAATTCTAAGTGAAAGCTCTCTAAGTAACATTTTGTTTTAAAAAGAACAGACCCCGATCTTTTAAGACATAATTCTCAGGGCTACCAGGCTGGTTGCTGTACCCAGCTTGCAAACAAAAAGCTTCATCTGGACTTGGCTTTATAGGTGGTATCCATAAAGGCTACTGCTGCCGTTCTTTCTTTCCTGACAAGGTGTTAACATGGGACGTTGGCAAAATTACCCCTCAAAAGCTACCGAATCTGAAGGGCATAGTGAATCTGCAGTCTGGAGCCCCCAAGCCAGAAGAAAATCCAAGTTTAAATATCCAGTTTAAGATACAACAGCTCGCAATTTCAGGTGAGTGGGTGTAACAGGAAATCAATACTGATGGATAATTAGCTGTAGGAAATGCAGTAGCAAACAGTTAATCTTTTCATTGAAGATGTTGGTCTGAAGTTCGTTTGGTTCTAACCTGACAGCCTTGCTGCCAGACGCTCTTGTTAGGAATTATGAATTGCCAGTTTTGCTCAAGAAAGGCTGTGAGAAACGTACAGAAGAATGGGTTTGTCTTTGTTGACTTGTGTGTTAAACAGAAGCCAACTACACCTTTTAGTGCAGAGGTGATTTAGCATGCTGCTCTTGCCTTGCTATAGCCTTGTACCACTAAAGCCCTGTACAGTGTTCAAAAAACCTGGTGGTTTAAAAACATGCCCTTTTCCTTTCTGGAGCTGGCTAGTTTTTCATCTTCAAACCAACCTGCAAGCAAAATCTTAATGAAATCTCTAGACTAAGGACCAAAAGTATATTTAAATGAAACAAGGCCTCAGCCTGTAAACACTTAAACACGAGTTGTCAAGCTGTAAAATATTTCTGTAAGCAAGCTTTGCAGAACCAAGACGCCAACAGAGCAAACCTTTGCATTTGGATGGAAGGAGGATGGCTGAAACCAGCAGATGAGAATGGGCAGTAGTGCATGTAGTATCCTTTTAGGTAGCTACCAGGTTATTTTGCTTCCTAGACTACTTCAGTAAGTAAGGGTTAGTCCTTGTATGAGAACAGAATCTTATATCTTGCTCTTAAACTTACAATCGATGAGCTTAAATAGAGCAAACCAGTGGCTGGATGCCAAAGGCAGTAGACTTGTGGGAAAGCAGCAGCCAACCTGAAACTGTTAGGTAATTAATAGCTACTGCTGTTCCTTAATTACTAACAGAGGGATTACTGAAGTTATAATTTATTATATGAGAAGACTTCTAAAATTTATCCTCTGCTTCACTGACATTACTGGGAACAAGAGGGCAGCATACATACACATTAGAAGGTGCACTCATCTGTTCAATAGTTCATCCCTCATAAGGAGGATGTGACCTCACTGAGTAAAACTAAACAAAAAAATCCTTTCCCTCCCAGGGAAGCTACGATTAGGTGACAAGAACGGTCCCTTCTGCTGTTTTAAACTACATGAACTTGTGAAAGGGGTAGGAACAAAAACTAGCTTCCTAACTGATCTGAACTTGCTTAAAGAAAATAGGACTGTTAAACAGACAAAGGAGATTTCTAGTATTTTACTTCTAACTTTATACTCTCATTTTTGTCTTTTTCAGGATTGAAAGTAAATCGCCTAGACATGTATGGAGAAAAATATAAGCCTTTTAAAGGTGTCAAATACATTACAAAAGCAGGAAAATTCCAGGTCAGGACATGAGAAGATGCTCTACTTCTAAGAGGAAGTGCCCCTTAAAAAAAATGACTGCTTAGTGACTTATGTTGCTATTAATTAGGTGCCGATTAATTAATAGACACTGATTAGTTTGGGAGCAAAGCATTTGTGCACAGCAGCTCTTAAAATGGAAGCATAGCTTAGTTTTTCTTATTATGGCTTTAAAATGAGGTACCCTTTTTTCTAATACACCTTTACTTTTTTTTTTTTAAAACTCAATTGTTGTGCTGGTGAATCATTTGGTATAGGTGATCCACAAAAAGTTGTAAACATACACTGCCAGATACCAAAGCCCAGAGGCCAAGCACATTATGAAGGCCAGACAGGCCCTTGGAATAGTCTTGTAGTGGCACATTTTGCTGCTGTAGCTGCCTGCAAAGAAAGCTCAGCTGTTCTTAACAGCCAGCTGCAAGTTGGCATTCCACAAAGCATCATGTAATCCCTTCAGAAATAGAGCAGTCGGGCAGGGGTCCCAGAAGGGCCTGGGACATAGCAAATGTCACTCCTGGGAAAGACCTTCTAATGAAGAAAAATATTTTCCTTGCTGTTTACAAGAAATCGCCTTTCCTAAGAAGCGTTTGCCTTAATCAGCTTTCATTTGTGCCATCTGCAGATGAGCTGATAAAAATAACATTCTGCATTAATATGGGAGGTGATTGTTGCTTCAGTAATCTACTTTCTTTCCATTCAATCTCATCATTGTCATTTTTTTTTAATAATACAGTTGCAGAGAGTACGATCTATTTTTTATGTGAAGCCTTTGCTTTGGTTTAGATGTTCCACTTGTTTGAAGTGGATGCCACCAGATTTGTGCCATGTGTATATTGGAGTGTAGCTTTTTAGATAGCACAATAGAAGTGTCAAGTGTATTTAATGGTTGTGTGCTTTAATGTTATGAAATAAAGGGAACTCTACTGCAAACACATTTTCTCTTGTGAAGTATTCGCTATTGTAAACTATTCAAAATGCTCTTAGATAAGAGACATCTGATATACAATTAAGTAATTGAATACCTGTATAGCAATTAAGTTCAGTGAAGAGGTAGCAAAGTTTAGGAAGAGCATTCATGAGCATGGCAAGTAAGCTTTTTTTTTTTGGAATGTGGGATAACTGAAATGTCACCATCTAAACATTAAGGACAGCACAATGATGGTGCAAAGCTGACCAAACAACTTCTTACACACCAGCATAAACTTGCTATCTCTTCAAACCAGTGTGTGCCCAAACACACCTGCCAGGACTCAAACCATACATTTGGGCCTTATGTAACAGGCTGAGAAACCCAAGTCTCAGAATTAAAGAAGAGTGGGATACTGGAGAATCTTTATTTCCTTAATTAATTTGGATTACAAATGGATAAATATGTGCTAACTTGGCTTCAGATGAATAATAGGAACTAAAGTAAGTAGCCAAAATTTCAAATTTTGAGACAAATTAAAAAAAAGAGGGGGAGCTCATCTCAAATACTGGCAGCAAGCCCCATAAGAAGAGAAACTTATACATTCTCTATTAGAAACCTTGGCAATATCAAACTTGACCACAGCCATCTATTCTGAATTTCTGAAATGACAGAAGATTACTGTAGCGACTACTGTAGAAGATTCTGAAATGACAGAAGAGTACTGTACCACTTTTACAAACTAGCACCTGTAAGAAAGCTTTGCATTTGTATAAGCATGTCACTTGGCTGTTAAAAGCCACCAGCCTTCTCACCTACCTTTTTCAGTGGGTGGAACTTGTATCAGTTCGTAGCTTATCCTACAGATCTGCTCCATGTTACACTAAACCGCATCCTTAGGTTAAAGTAATTTTAATAAAAAATCTTGTCTTCAGATCTAACTGCTAGGTCCCAAGCTTAAGTCTGCATAGCTAGAACTGCTCTCTGCATTAGCAGCCTGCGAACACTGCAAGATCTCCTCTCAGCACTGACACCATTACTGACGGAGGTACATAATGCAGTATCAAAAAGAGCTAGCTTTAACACCAATGCTTTGTCAGCGTATTGCAGAACCAGCTTCGCTCAGCCACCAGGGAAGGATACACAAAGCTTCTGTCTCTGGAAGAGCTTCAATCCGCACTTCATAGGGCCGCACCAGAAGTCACCATCAACAGTTTCACTTACCTGGGAGGAAAGGCGCTCTGAACACAAACCACGTTTCCCTCAGGGAAATGGTTTTCGTCGTGCGGGGCTAATGCCTTTTGCTGTGGGTGTGTTGGGTCCTGCCGTTTCCCCAAACACAGGAACATCAGCTGCACTGTTTGTAATAGCAGGGACTGGGTTCATACCCTGCCCACTAACAAACTGTGCCAACACATGTATGAATAGCACAGCTTAAGGAACAGAAGGATGTCATTACTGAGGATTTTTTAGAGCCAGCTTTTGATAGCCTGTGTTGACAAAGGTGACTGTCTCAGAAGTTGTCATCCTCCTTCAGCTACGGAGATAACTTTGCTAACAGCATGCAATCTGTGATTTATCTAGTATTACTAAATCCTAGGTGCCTTCTGCCACTGTTGGACTACGTTCTGTCCCACATCACCACAAAATGTTGGTTCTGTGACATTACAGTGTTAATGTGTGAATGCTGACGGAATTTTTTAAAAACAGAAGCTTTATATGAATGGTTGCAAGAGGTTCTGTGACAGAAACAAGACACTAATTCCATGCTATTGCCTTCGCATTCAAGTTTGCCAAGTAAAATTCAGATTTGATTAAGTGTTAGCCAGAATCACACTTCTTCCTTTACTGACAGGGTCAGGCAAATCCCATTTCAAGTTTTCAGAACCTTGGTTGGTGCTTCTAGAACAGACAACCCATCAGGCCTGTGGAACAAGTCCAATCTTCTCCCATTCGTTCTTTTGATGGTTAGTTTTACTGGCAGTGAAGACAAAAACAACTGCTTTTCATTCTCTTTTCTGTTTCAGCAACTGCACATTTTCTGTTCAAAAAACATAATTTTGCTTTAGCACTTCTGCTCTTTAAGAGCTGTTTGCCCTTTTTGCTGTTACAGTATTATCACTGTTCAGTTAATACAAGCTGACATTTTGTACAAATGCATTTTTATTGTTTTAACAGAACCAAAGAAAAAGGTTGAAAACGTTAGACTATACAACACATTTTGGTTTATAAACAAAGTTTTATAGTGGTAAAACATTTCTAAATGACATTCATGGTCTTTTTTTCAAATTTCTGCTGCATTTCAGCTCTGAAGACCAATAGTGTTCAAAAATCAGTAATTGCATAAGGTGAACGAGTATCTCAGCTTCTACAAAACAATTTAAGAACTTACAGCAAACATTCTGGAAGAATATCAAAGGCAACCATGATTTATAACATTCCTGCAAACATTACTCAATAAACAAAAAGTGATCTTTGGCATAAACAATTATGTATTAAAGGCATTAGTAATATTGCATTAATATCAGTCAAGCAACTAAACAGTGATACTAAAAAGAAAAAAAAAAACAGAAGCTTGAAAGAGGGTTTGGGGGGGCTGAGAGGGGTGGGAGTGTGAGGAGTATTGAAATGCAGGAAGACTTTAGAAAATCCCTTAAAAATAACCCCTACCTATTCAGTGTTACTTACTATTAAATAGAAATTACTACATTACTATTACGTTAGAGATCTGGTATAAACCAACCAAACGCAAGACATTCAGGTTAAGGCTCTGGCACTCCTTCCTTACTCCTCCTGTTCCAGGTAATCACAGGAAGAGAATACTAAGGAAAGATCCTAAGTACCATGTGTTTCATAAGACCCAGACACCAGGAGTGAGTTGAAGATGAAGACACGCTTTTTCTTGCTCAGGTCAGTTAGTTTGAGGCAGATGTATTATAATCACTTCCCTTTTTAGATAACAGTGCAATGAAGGGGTAGGGGGAGAAAGTCTGAGTGTCACGAACAGGCAAGGAACAGCTGACTGTTCTCTCTTTTCCTTTAAGTTGTGGGAAAAAAAAAAAATGAGTCTAGTAAGGGCACTATATTAAAGGTCATGCAACAACTTTCAGCAAATGAAAACTAAGAGGACATTATGAGGTCCAAGCTGATTTGGGCACAAGTTTGCAAATGCTCCTTGCAAATGTCTGGAGATCCATTCTAAAACTGTAATTCCCCCCATCTGTCAAATGTCAATAGACAATGGAGCAAATAAACTAACTATATATAGGAAGGCATGTTAAATAATGGAAGGATAAAAACTTTTGAAGCCTATTTTATCAAGTGTGTTTTGTTTTTTTTTTAAATATAAAGTAACACGTTCAATTTACTAAGACTTCAAAAACTGTTGATTTCCAAACTCCAAATATGTTTTACTCAGATATTTTTACTGATTTTGTTTAGCATTAGGAACCGCTCTTTGTTGGAAGCATCTCGCTACCTAAGGAGTTTCACATCCAGTGCTTGGGTTTCCAAAAGCTTACACACTATTGCATTGCTGGAAACATGCAGTTGGCAAAAGGTCTTTTGAATTTAATATTCTTAATCTTTTTATTTCCATCCTGAGTGGGTGCAATAACATCAGATGGAAAATAATAATAATTGCATGTGCTTGTGCACATTTGGTTTTTGAAAGGAAAGAGCCCGTGCGCGACATTTTCTGGACCTGGGCATGTAGCTACCTTAAGAGAACCAGATTTTTTCAGCCCAATACATCACTAAATTGAGCAATAAGGAGAGCTGCATGAAGTAGGGACTCCAGCAGTAAGGCTCAGGCTGACAACCGTGTGCTATAAACATCCACCTAGAAGCATTTCAGTACAGCAGAAGTACTGAAATGCATACCTACAGGGTGACAGGAGGGTGACAGACAGCTCCAGTTTTTACTAGAGTAGTGATGCCAAGCAAAAATCAACAGGAAAATAAAAATTAAAAAAAAAATCATTTCAGCAGTGGGATTTTAATCCTCATCTTAGAAGGGCTTTCCCCTTCCAACTCCCTTTTTTCTTTTTAAAAAATCCAAACTTTCCACCACTTCTGAATGGTTTAAGAACAACCAGCTAAAATCCTGTTGAAGAGGTGAATTTTTACATATCCTTGATTGTCCCTAAATCACTGCCAAATAACACTGTTAGTGTCCCAGACTCCCAACACAAGCTTAAAGTGAGGTGCATGTATTATACCATCACATGGAAACTACTGGAATATGCAGTGCATAAATGAAATGTGCTTCTGGGATTACAGATTTCAAGATAATCTTCAAAAGCAAAAAAAAAAAAGATACGAACTGCCTATTATCAGAAACGACTGAGGTGTTTGATATCAAATGTGTTCTGAAGATATTTGAAATGCATTCTCTTATAAAGTCATACCCTTAGAATGGGGCATTAGCATAAGCTAATTTTAAGTTCATGTATACAGCACCTTTTGCTGTTAATAAATCTTCGGTTTCCAAAAAAAAAAAGGCATTTTATGTTACAGAAGACAATACTTATGTGGCTAGTGTCTACTGATACCATGGAGTCTTTCTGACCCAGCGAAGAGTGAATCCAGCATCTGTTCTTATCTTAATGGATGCTGCTTCAGCTTCTCTCACAGTTTCCTTTACAGACTGCATGAGGTTCTGGGCATTATGAACCAACATCTCAGTTGCCTGTTGAAAAAAAAAAAAAAGAAAAACTTCTAATGTATGTGGAAATACCACATTCAGAACCATGCACAACAACTCTCCCAATACAAGCATTTTTAAGTCAGTCTATCTCTGAAAAGTAAATAAATACCAGTGAAGTTTATGTTCACTCACAACACCACTTTCCTGTTTATCACAGTAAATTTATTGACAGTCTGATTAAAAGCTCAATATTTCAGAGCTGAATAATCCCTCAGAAGCCAAAACACAGGATTTCTACTGAAAACATGCCTTTGGAAGCCAGCAGAACAGTAAGGTACTCAAAGATGTTGAGAATAACTATTTTCACTGCAATCCACCAGAGGGTGCTACTACTCCTTCGGCAGTCTGCTCAATTTTTACTTCTTTTCCTAGCTCACTTCGGACTGTTAAAGGAAACTAATAAGTTGTTCACATAAAAAATTGAATCAGAAAAACTTCTTTTTGGCTTGGCAAGGACTAATGTCATTCTGTTAAACTGTACCTTTTGAAACAGCAACCAAGGTGTTAAGTTATCCTTACTAAACACTAGGGTAAGCTTACAATCCTCGTGTTCCCGGAACACATCCAGTACTACGTCGTATCTTTTTACCCATAAAACTGATCAACAGTTCCACTCTACCACCAATTTTTACACCTCTTACCTGTTCTGATTCTTCATCACTGATATTAGTCCTGCCCAGCATGGTAGCTTTGACAGTGGAAAGAATTTTGAGTTGTGTACTGATGGTTGGGATTCGCTCACAGACCTAAAGAATGAGGTTAAAAATGCTTCACATTATGAATTGAACTGATACACTTCCTTTTTTTCAGATTAATTCTTTGTGTTTGTTTTACTGTTAGAAAAAAGAATAAGCACAAAAGAGACCTTGTAACCTTCAAGACTTTCTGACAAAAATTGGTAGAACAACAGAACGTCTTATTTTAAGTGCTTTGGGAATTTTGTGGATGGAATGTACATTTTCCCTTTCTCCATATATTCCTCCAGGGTTTCACCCAGACCTTGACATGTAAAGATGTGATTTGGACGAGAAAAAAAAACTACTGAGTGTTACACTTCTGCTACTATTCTTTGACATAAGAGGAATGAGTAGATGAAATACAATGCAATGTAGACATAGGACAGACCAGTGCTCATAGCACAGTATTTCTCACAGTCTCTTAGGCACTGGCATCTTCTACGCGTGTGTAAACAAATCCTGACTTGGCACAGTATGTACTACCAGGGGATCTAAAAGCAGACTTGGAACTTGACAGAACTTTACAAACCCAGGAGAGATACATGTGCTTTACTTCAACAGCTCCTGCGCTCACTCATACTAGGAGAAGAACAAAGTATTTTTAAGGCATTTACAAGTTAGCTCATTACCTGCAAGAGGTTTGTTCTAATGCGTTTGTCAGTGCATTGCTTGGCCACCTCTTTGGCCAGTCGAGTGACTTCATCTGAGGCCTTAGCAATGTCCTTTGCACACTGAATGAGGGCACGCTTGTTTCCACTACCTCCTCTCACCAGGCGTGACATCTCTGCCATTAGCAGCGCCATTCGTTTGGCAGCAGCAATGATGTCATTACCCTGAAGAAAACAACATCAGTTAGTGTTTGTGCCTGCAAGGAAGCTTCCCAGAGTCGCATCTGAACAGCAGTATACATTTGGGCAGCAACCCTTTCAACAAGTCAAGGATGGAAGAACCATTTGTGAACAAAGAAGAGGTTTCTTCGAGGAACAGGGAGGATCTGCACTACTTATATGTTCATTACATACTTTTCTTCCTAACACTCAGGAGAAAAGCTTGCTTCAAAACTGGAAAAAAAGAAGCGGTAAAGAGAAGTGTTAGTTTGTCCATGGAATAGGAGTTACTGCTTTGCTGGCTATGTTTTAAGATAAAGCATGTTTGTTTGTTTTTTAAGTGTGCTAAATAGCTTATTAAACCAAATAGCACTAATTCAGTTAAATAGTGTAGTCGTAACAGTTGAGCACAAGGTTTTCAGTGGCATCTGAAACTGAAATGTTAAAGAATATGCTGTGCTGCTACCTTGCTATGTTGCTGAAGGATAAATGGAAGATAATCTGTAACATACAAAGGTTTGTCACAGGTAATGTGGAAATGAGATGCAATGTTATTGGTTTCAGTTGTTGGGTTTTACTGGGGGGAGGGGGAAGTGAAGTTTTTTCTTGAAAACAGTTCTTCCTTTTTGACAAATTCTCTCCCTTTAAAATAAAGGCTCTAGAAGGAGAGAAGAATTTGAAGTTAAAAAGAAACTAGAAATATCGTTAAAATTCAGATTTCTTTCATTACATACATCAAATTCTTTCACTAAAGACATAAAGACTTGAGAAATATTTGCAATATGTGAATTAATAAGACCAAAGCAAAAACATTTCTCATACACTGTTCCAGAGAGAAACCTAATGCAAGAAAAAAGCAGACCAAGATGATCAATTGTTAATAGTCTGTTAGTATATTTAGATTCACCTTCATAAGAAGTTGTTAGAAAAGTGTGAAATATTTAGTGCCATGAAGCATTCCTGTTGTGTGGATGACATATTAGCATGGTGAGTTTACTTATTATTAGCACACTCGTTCTTCAGTATAATTCCACAATTAATGACCAATGAAGTCCAGAGCAAGAAGTACACAGTGAGAACCCAACTGACCAAATGAATTCTGTCCCTTTGCACATACTTCCATGACACACTACCAGCCATGAAGATATCTCAAACATGTAATTAAATATTGCACAGATACAGGCGACACAACAAGCTGAACTATTCGTTACCGTGACCTAATATCTAAACTGTTTGCTAGTATAACCAGTTAGGATGCAAGTGACATAACACAAAGCTTTTCCATGTTTTCACGCAGGATGATCAAGAAATTAGGCCCAGTGTCATTTACGAAGCCCTCAAACAAGTTATCCAAGCATCAGAATCTGAAAACGACAAGAACATTTTAAAGCCCTTTTTATTAAAAATAGTTTAGTATATCTCTACATACATACATATGTATAAATACACACACGCGTCCCTAACCTGTGTTTGTTATGACACCAACCTTACGTTTTGCAGCATGCTATAAAAAGTGACCAGTCTTGCAAACATTTGTGCTTAGACAGAAGAGACAGGCTACTTGTGAACATCTGAACCCCCTGTTAGATTTCCACTGTTTTTATACAAACACTGTCTCAATTCAGCAGATAACAGCATTCAGTGAAGCTTCTTCATAAAAGAATTCTCTCAAAACGAGCAATTGCAATACAGCCAAGTGCAAGCCAGCAGTCAGTCCTCTTCAATAAACACTGCCATACAAAGCCATTCCTTGTTCCAAGGTATTTTAATTGATGGCATCAATGGAGGCAAAGCACAATAGACATGTTAAATGACTTCTTGAATACTGTATACTCTGCTGTATCTGGAAGTCATTAAGAAACCATTAACCATGGCTTCCCAGGTAGCCCAAATTAATGAAAAAAGAAAAGGGGGGAGGGAAGACAACCGCTAGTCACAACTTGAGAACTGCCATAACAAAGAGAACAGGCAGATGCAAAGAGAGAGGAAGCCTTTGAATATTAATAAGTGACCCAAATCAAGCTTCAATCTGGCACTGACAGACAGATCTAGCAAACTTGTGAAGCCACTCTCAGTCCTTAAGATGAAGTGCAGGCACGCTTATTCATTCAGAATGATGGGACCCAGCAGGGATCAAGAGTGATGCAAATGTGTCAGCGTTCCAAATGGCTGGATGCACACAGATCAGTCCCGGGGGAGACTCAGGAGTACCTTACTAGACCACTTGGTTGCTTCCCGATGTAGAGACTGAGCAGCAGCCAGAATGGGCTGGTTAACAGGCTGATTGGTTGGCATTAACAGCAGCTCAGGCTCGTAATCATCTTCAATGTCAGAGGGGAGAGTGAATTCAACATCTGCATCATCCTCCTCATCTATATCTACACCAGCCTCAGCCGCTTCATTAACCACAGTCACAGGCTTTGCAGGTGGCAGCAAGGGTGGAGAAACAGGGGACAGTTAGTACGAGAAGCAGAATTTGGTAGAAGAGCATGAACTGAGTTGTTTTAGTGACCAAAACATCCTCTTAGTCTCTCGAGATCTGACAGGACAGGTCTAGGATCAGGTAAGAGGGAGGAGGGGAAGAATACAAGATTAGCAGAAGGAAACAAACATTTCCCCTGTGAACCGAAGTTAACAGAAAAAAATAAGAGGTTAAAATTCAAAGATGCAGTGACATTTTTCAACTCAGCATACAGCTTCTACACGCAGAGGCTGATTTTCAGAACAACATTTTTCTGGCAAGACAATGGTGAAATGAATGGATTTTCTCTTTTAATGAAAGCCGTTTTCACTGGCTTGAAGCAGGCACAGCAGCTGATGACTGTGGTATTTGTGCAGACACAAAGCATGTATGAAAGCCTTTTCACGTATATGTAAGAAGAGATAGCAGCAGGGCCACAGAAAAACCACCAGCACTGTTTGCTGTCAGGAAAAAAAGGATGGTAGTGGTGGTGGGGAGACATTGGAGAAATGAATACTGAATTACTGCAGATAATGTGAAAAGGAACAAAACCAGGTTATGAAAAAAGAAAGTGATACTGAATGTGATGAATGACATGAATATTACAGTTCTTCAAAAAGACTGAAACAGAATTAGTAAAGTAAGAGGATTATGAAGCATATTACACTGTTTTGCCACAATATGTTGTGTCCGTTACCTTTTCAAAAAAGATTCAAGCAAATAAAAGGAGATCACAAAGATGAGGTAAAAGTCATGTAACAGTACAGCCATTTATAACATAACAGCATTTCAATAAAAAAAGAGATATACAAATTTACTAACTGCATTTCTTTGATGAATGTTACATGTCAAACAACCCTTAACAAAAACTATGTTTTTGCAACTGAATTTTGCTTAAGATCTGATCTTTCATAGAAAAACACCTACATCAGTGAAAACATGCAGAAGTTTTTGGAAAAACAAGTTATAGCATTTATATATTGACAAATCGACCCATCTTTGAAGACTTAAATCTAAGTATTAATTCAGTGAAAAGTTTCCAGTATCCCTCATTTTGATGCTAGTTTTGACACAGGAGCCTAACTAAACAAATAAAATTTCATTCTCTCCTTTATTCAAATGAGGGGGGAGGGCAAGGAAATCTAAAGCAATAGGTGTTTGTTTTGTGCTCTGTGAGAATAGGAATACACGGAAGCCCAGAATCTACCCAGTGAAAATGAGTTTTTGTTAAATAAAATAAGCAACAAACTTTAATTATTACAGGAAGGGAGAATGTTATCAAATGCTTTTAAACATTACTTACTTGCCCTCCTATAAGCGTAATACATAGTAAAATATCAGTGGGCTAATATAAATGGGCAAAAAAGCAGAAGGCAGTTGACACAGCCTATTGCCATTTAGTATAAGACGACTGTGTTTCTGTCTTTCCAGATCTAACCCATATTCATTCCTCAGTAACAGTGTCCATCAATCCCTCTTCCACCCAATAAGGAAGTGGCTTCAACTACAAGCATGTTTTTAAAATTCAATTGTTCTGCCCTTTATGACTGTCTGCAAAAATATTTTAAAACTTGGACTGCATGTGCAAAATTGTTCTTGACAAATGGTGTCCTGACCACTACCTTCTTCCCCAAAATATGTTGTCAAAGCAACTGTACCTTTATTGGTAAAATGGTACTCCTGACAAGAATTTAAAGGCCAAATGCTATGCTAACTTACTGGTTTGTTGGTCTCAACTTAGGGTAACAGCAATAAAATTAGTGTTTCATAAACAAAAAACACTAAGCTTGGAGCTCTTTCATAATTAGGAGGAAGTTTTAAGGTCTGCTGCCTTGTTTTGATACATAAATATTTGAACAGATGCATTATTTTAATTATACTCTAGTGTCTATACATGTAATTTAGTACATATATAGTACACTTTTTTAAACCTACTGTGTATTGTTAGGCTACTCATTTGGGGATTTAAACATCAAAACACTTAGGAACCTGAAATTAAGATTTTCAGCTTCAAGATTACCTTCTGAGAAGATATGTTCCAGTCTTATCCCTTAAATAAAATAAAAATGTATGTGGTATATCCAGAAGTATGGGTAAAATAAAAGCATTTCATTTTAAGGAAGGGACACAAACATATTTGCAGTATTTCTTTTGTATTTCATTTGTACTTCCAAAACAGATGTTCCTTATGCACATCAAGTTGTTGAAGTTGATTCAGTAAGTTATTAAAGTTTATCTTCTCGTTACGACGCATTGGGGTGGAAGAAAAAAGTGAAGATTTTAAAAGCCAAATTCTGGCCTTCAATTATACCTGCAGAAGGCTGAAACTCAGAAGTTCTTACCCTGTTGCTACCAGAGGAAAAATATAGCTTTAAATTTTAAAACAAGTGAAAAAAGAAGCAAAGAACTTGCATTTGTATTTATAGGACTGATATAGACTTCTGACTGTTGTGTCATGGCACTGAAATAGTAAAAAAACACGAAGGATTTTGGCCTTGATAGAGAGTGACTCTACAAAAAAGGAAGCTGATCACATTACCTATATACAGTCACTTTTCTGATCAGAACAGCACCAGATAAACTGCAAAGTAACTTGCAGCTCCTTCCAGAACACAAACCAGCTCATGATTCTTGTAACCGGTGTCTGCAGCATTCATGCAGACTTTCCAAAGTCAGTTAAATAAAGCAATCAATTTGTTAACCGAGAAAAGCACAAGTAATAGTGCCTCTCTAGGCAATATTGCATCAAGAATCACGAAGAGCTTAGCACATTTATGTACACAGAGGTACAATGATAAAGCATTCTAGCACTTCTGAGTACTGGAACAGTTGTACCTAACTCACTCTGAAGATGAAAGGGTTTCTGATTCCTCTTACTGCAGTTTTTTTTACCATTTGGTCTACATAAGACTATGCTCTGCATTGAGGCGTCTTATATTGGACCAAACTAACACACTGATCCTAAAGAAATATTCTTATTAGCACAGGACACATGTAACAACTTCTTACCTTGCTAGACCATTTTCGTGCTTCATCATGCAACTGCCTAGCAGCCATCATCATGGGCTGATTAATAGCTTCTCCTGCTTTCTGCTCTGGGAACTCTTCATCCTTTTCTTCAGGTGGTGGTGGTCTGGGTGGGGGAACCTCACCTTCTGGAAGTGGTGGTTTTGGAGGAGCAAGCTCATCAGTCAGCTAAGAAAGGTAAAAACCCTATTCAGTGCAATGAAATAGTACAAAGACCGAGTATAATGACGGTGACATGGCAAGACACGATAGTGTGAGCTCATGCCTTCTTCCAGCTTTTCAAGTGCTCCCTGTGTAAGGAAATACCATGTTTTATTCTCTTCTTTTGAAAGCTGGATTATTTACTTATTCAGACTTCAGGCTACTTGTATGCATGTCTGGCCAGACAATGTGTTTTATATCTAAGGAATAAAAACTTAAAAAATTTCAGCTTGCGGTCCACAGTTCATCAGTGACAACCGAGTACTGTATTACAAAATATGCTGCACTTACATGAAGCTGCTCAAGGTCAGGAGGAGGAGGGGGAAAATCTGGTTCTTGAGGCTGAAAAGCTTCTCTGACTTTGGCCACAGCTCCAAGAATTCTGTATCCGGAATCCAAGAAACTCTTCTGCAAACCTGAACAAAAATCCCATTCCCAGATTAATAGCATTCTGTAATATTTAGAATTGCAATACCATCAAAAAATATATATATATTTTGGTAAGGTACCACACAGAGAGCGCACATATTTCTATAAAATAATTTTTAAAAACCACCACATTGCTTATACTTCATTTCCATGTTTGAAATGTTACTATCATATACAACGTGCATAAAATAAAATTTAGGCTGAGTAATGGTCACTATCAATAGTGAAAGTAATTCCCAAAACAACTTTTAGAACAAAAGACATTATGTACTATTTTCCTTATAGAGGCACTACTACTGATAAAAATAACAAATACTTGTTTCTGATAAAGATCATGACATCATGCAATGAACTAGAATGATGAATCCTTTTCCTTGAACATGCCAGAGGTTTTTGATTGCATTTCCAAAGAGCAGGACCCAGCAGTTAATGGTGTGACCTTGATCTTACCATTATGGGATTTAAGCATACACTAAGTTTCCATAAATGGGGATACACAGCTGTACAAGAGAAAATGAGCACTACTTCACACAGCATTCCACCAATGAAAGGTACATTTCAAATCAGCTGACCAAATCCTTACCAGGATCAGAGATATTTCCTGCCACAGCTTTAGCATCCATTACCATCGGTGATATAGTTTTGCTTAGTTCATCAGAGGCTGCTTTAACAGCCTCCCGGAATTTAGGGTCTTCTGAATTTTCAACCTCTCGTTTTGCCACCAATAGGATGCGGTTTGCTCGTCTAGCAATGCTGGTGGCACCAGCTACCAGCATCTGTGGTTGAATATTGGCCATTGCAACTTTACACTTATCAAGATCTTTCTTAATAGCCTCTTCTGATGCATCCAACAGAGACTTGGTATCAATGGCTTCATCCACCAACCCTAGGATAAAAGTTGAACACGTTAATATTCTAAGTTCAACTCTGGAAAGGGCTATTATGTATTCCTGAGACTGTTTCCAACCAGAAAAGCAAGTATTTCCAAACTTGAGGAGTAGGGAGGAGTGCAAGAAGGCATGAAAATCACACCAAATATATTACTAACATTTTACTTCAGTGTGGTATCTCTATCGCAGGAACTATGGTCAGGCTTGCTCCCATTAACAACATCCCAAATTCTTACTCATCTAACGTGGAACGTTACTTGAATGAAAAATTGACTTACTTACACAGTATATACAGCAGGATTTCATTCCTTGTCAATTTATTTCTCTATATTCAGCAATTTTGTATCCCTCCCATTCATGCAAAATGAAAGATTCCTCTTGGTTGTGCTTTAACTTAAGGGTGATGTATAGTGATAAAGCAGTAAGATTTAAAATTCCCACAAGTTAATCACAGAGATGTGGAGGGACACAGTATACAGCCAGGAGAAAGTATTTTGTTAGCAGCCCAATACAGACTGAAACATTTCTTCAGGACTGAAACATTTAAGGGTTTCAGAGTCAGCAGATCTGTAGTTTTGTTTTATGCACTCCTTTCACGAAGCTCTTACATCATTTTGAACATGTTTTCTTGCCCCCCAACTAATTATCAGTCCTCATTCAACATGCCAAGATTATGTAAAAAGAAAAGCCTCAAGCTGCTACAGTGACATACTGCTAACAGAACAAGTACAAAACAAAAGGTATTTTGTTCTTCCCAGGGAAGAACTGAAGCCCAATTTGCTTCCCCCACCAGTCAAAACCAACTCCTATGAAGCAAGTTATTGTATTTATGCTAACGTAAACACAATCCTGGAGTCACAGAGCATACTCCCACTTCTCTTAAACAATACTTTTAAATTCAGTTATTACTTCTGTACGTGTCTCTTCAATCCAAATAGAATGGATAAAAAAATCCATGCCGGCTACGTAAGCACAAATATAATCTTCAACAAAAAAATCTTACTTTACCTGTCATTTTTTCTACATTATCAATCCATTGGTTTTTCATTGTCTCAAAATGTTCATAAGCAGCTTGATTTCCAGGATTTCTCAAGAGAATTCGAGCAGCTGACACTACCTACCAATGGAAAATGTTTTTAATTAAGTAACAATAATTTTTAATTATTACATTTTTAATTAACAACATATAAAAACATTGTACGTATTCCATTGTACATATTCCATTGTACACATTCATTTCTCCATGCTAGATGTAAAGCTCCTCACTTTTAATACTCCATTAATTCTAGTTCAATTTCTGTTCAATTTCTAGTTCTGTTTGAGGATTTATAATGCTTCTAGTATTTGTTGATACAAATATTTATTCTCCCTAACTTCATTTACTTGCTTTTGCATCAACAAGTGTTTTATCATTTTATTGAAAGCACTAATGTACAGTACTTTTGACAGTCTCACTAGTTCTAGATAGAAGTTGAATTTGGAAAAAAATCATTGAAGAAGCATTTTCTCTACTCTATTAAGCCTCGAAGTAACCGTTTCAAGGATAAATTACTGGTGCTTCTCTCCAAAAGCTGAAGACTAAGACACAGGATTTAATTACCTTATCCTACCCATTAGGATATACACAAATATTTGCCATTTCTCTTCTCAGAATGTCGGTGCTATGTCCCTTACTGCTATTAACATCTTACTCTGATAAGCAGAAACAAATGGAAAATTCCACAGAAGTCCTTCCCAAACCTTATAATAGTTTATAATATTTTAAGAATAAGAGTAAGAAATCAAACCTGTGGGGTAAGTTCCCTTGCCGATTTCACTGTTGCCTGAATGCCTTCCACAGTGGTTTTATTAGCAGTTCCAACTGCAGCTGCTTTTTCTGCTGTTGCTCCCAGTCTAGCAGCATGGTTTTCAAAATTTGCTGCTCTTTCATCAAACACCTATTTGTCAGAGGAGAAAAATATATTTAAAAAGCCTTACTCCCCAAACAGAACAAAAAATTTCTCCAAGTGTCACATACCAGAGACACCTTCAAAACATCTAAACTTAATATATCTCCTGACATGACGCAACAAGACACAAAGGGTCTGAAACAGTTTCATTTTTTCCTTTTTACATTAGTGGACTTTCTTTTCTACTAACTCATTTGGTCTACAAAGGATACTATCGCACTTCATAGCTTTGAGATATAAAGTACATTAATTCCCAACCACTGTTCTAACAACTGAGTTGAAACTGTTTTAGCTTACAAAGATAAATCCTCAAACCCAGAATCCAGAAGTGACTGCATTTGGAATAAAAATATGGGTTTTACTCTAAAAATTGAGGCTTCACATTGGAAAAAGAATATGTAGTCTTCCACCATTCTTATTTACGCAAGGACAGAATACATGGATAAAATCTATCCTGTTGTAAAGTTAAATTTCCCAAGGCCTTGGTAATTATTTTGATCGTGTTCAAATCAACCAGCCAAACACAGCTTGCAAGCAGAGAGTTTTAGATACTTCAAGGCCAGTAGCATTGAATTACAGGAAGCATTATACAGCAAGAGAACAGGTTAAGTATGCTGATTAATCTTGACATGAATTAAGCAACTTTAATCATCTTATATAATGTCGAGATATGCAAGCCACTAACTGTGGTCAGTGATTTGGCACTAGAATTATCAGCATGCTAAAGATAACATGGTATGAACATCACAGGGAACAGTCTTTAGCATTTACTGAAGTCAGGGATGATACAGTTTCCAGGGATATATAGCACAATCCTTAGTCCCCAAGAGACCAGAAAAATTTTCATGGCAATCATCTTGCAGTCAAAATTAATAAGCATTTATTACAAGCTTGTGAAAAAAATACTGATTCATTGTTCAGAATGCTTATTCAAAATACCAGTTCATTTTTCAAAATAGTGATTCTTGTAAAACTAAATAATAACTGAAGCTTCATAGGGGAAAAAACTCTTCAATATACTTGCCTCTTCTCTATTGGGTGTATCAGAAGGAGCAGTGGCTGCTACTGCCAACAACTTAATAGGAGTTGTAGTGTCACTAAAAACATCAGAAACCTCCTGGGTCATTGCTTCTTGCATCCGTGCCTTAAGATCCTTCAAAAAAACAGAAAGTATTAACACATGATACAGAACCATTAAGTTCACAGGGATTCAAATCCCAGAAAACCTCTTATTGACAAAGAATAAAGAAAAAAAGCCTGTTGTGTTGGAAGCTATAAAGATAAAACAATCTCATAAGCATGTTCAGTACATCACTTTTTCATCATTTGAAATGCAAGAAGCTTACATGCCACTTGTTGTAGCAGGATCAGAAGCTACAAAGGGCATCATGAGACCTTGACACTCAAATTTGCAATGCTAACATGCTATCTTCATTGAAAGATTTTTTTCTATTTTTACTTCTAAATTACTCATATAGAATTAATCCCTGAAGCACAGTACCAAGGTGTATAATAGAATCACAGAATAGTCTAGGTTGGAAGAGACCTCCAAGATCACCGAGTCCAACCTCTGACCTAACACTAACAAGTCCTCCACTAAACCATATCCCTAAGCTCTACATCTAAACGTCTTTTAAAGACCTCCAGGGATGGTGACAAAGAAAAAAGCTTGCTTTAAGTGTCCCAGATAAACCACCACTTGTTTTGCTGTATTTTTTTTTTGTTTTTCCTCTGTTTATTGGTGCCTCCAACATAGAAGCCCATTATATCAAGGCATTGCAAACCCTTCCATGTATTATCATGTGCTTCAGTGTCCAAGAAAAGATTTTTACCTTCAGCGAGTCCTGAAGCTGAGCAGCAATTGCCCTAGCCTGAGGAGACTCTCCCTCCCCTCTTGCTGCGAGGTCAGCAAGTTGAGCAGCCAGCTGGTCTACACGGTCACATTTGGCAAGCAGGTCTTGACGATAAGGTCCCATCATGACATTGGCTAAACGACGACCTTCTGCGACCAGACCCCGAATTGCTGCCTGGCCTACAGTGGAAGAAGTCATGTTACATTAACATACAGGACAACCAAAACTTGAAAGTGTAATTCAAACATCCCATGAACTAAATGACATTCAAGAATATCTGGGTTTTTAAGAACACATTTCTGGGTGGTGAGAAGGATCTTCTGCAGTTTCTCAGCAATGGCACCTGAAACCCAAACAGGCATTCACCCATCACCAACTTATTTTGCCTACTACAGCACTTCAGGCCTAGAGATGCATCCTTTTTTAGCTAGGGCGGCCTCAAGTTAACCATTATAGCTGTCAGATACCCCTACGTAATTAATCTGTTGACTCTAACAGAAATTGCTTGCAAACTCCAAGTATTGCAATTCTTCTCCATGTCACTTCAAGTCACAACAAGCTGAGCAGGAAGATGGGAAAAATCCATGTACAAAACATGAATTTTAAAACAGAATACCCTCTTCAAGGGTTCCAGAAATCATGGGTAAAGGAATGTCCAGTGTCCAGGACTGGAAAGAAAATAAAAACCTAAAAAGCCTCCACAGCATGTTGAAGTTCTTTCTGTCAAAAAAGTCATTTTTAGTACAGCAATGTCCTTAACTCTCTCACAGAAGCTTCCTGTTCTTTTATCAACAATGTGTTCCTCTGTTCTTTCAAGTAATACAGTAGTGGTCTTTTTAAAGGAAGTCGTCATATATTAAGTCCTTTAAAGACCTACTGAAGAATCATTTTTAATCAATACTACCATACAAGTAATCCAAGTGCTGTCTAGATCAAACAGAGCACATACCTGATGGACACTCTTAATATAACCTTTCCTACCTATAAGCACCCTGCCAAGGCTCAATCCTAAGAAAGGGTTTTAAATGCAAATAAAAAAATGGCATATTACAACTAGAATTTTTCTTCATTAACCTACAAACATTACCATTTTGGGACGTTACATCCTTTCACACATTTTTATCATTACATATTACTATTACAATTGATTAAACTCTGTATTCTGTAGTACACAGCCAGCACTGAGAAACCTTCGTTCCTGCAAAAAACTTCCAGTATGTATACAAGCTTCATGATTAACAAGGTACTTAGAGACTCTGGGGGATAGGAGAGCAGGTTTAAGTTCCCTTTGTTTATTTTGCATTAAAAATAATAAAAAATAAGCTTACTTTCTGTGCTTCCTCAAGACAACCAAATCAGATTTCACCGTGTTATAGATAAACAAAAATTATGAAGGCATACTTTCATTTGGTGTACTTTCTGCTCATCATAGTCAAACACATGGAACTCCACTATTTTGTTAAAATATTGCATGTAAAATTGATTTTCACACGTGTCCAATCTATCAATATCAATACATTTTTCATTGATTTATCTGCCATTCAGTATTCACACAATAGAAATCATCTTGACAGACATAAGGAAAGGTATGTGAAAGTATTTAAAGGTCTGCAGATATACCATATCTTATAAGGCATTTCCAATCATATCAGATGCACTGCTCAGAAGTAATTTGCTACAGAACTGTTGAATACAGTTTTGAAACTTCATCCACCTACTTCGATAGCATCAGAAGAAGAAAACAAGAAGAAATTTCAGAAATGTTTTACAATAAGCTCTCAGTAAAACAATTTCTGAGCCATAATTTAATTTTATTTAATGATAGCATGCTTAGATTCTCAGATCACTTTTCTCTTTGAGTAAGTAGCGGTCTCCTCAGATAACACAGAAATCATACAAGAAGTGCTATTTTTAGATAATGTTTATGAAGGACTCAATTACTCAATTTGCTGAAGTATATATAAATTCATATTTGAGATACTGTATTTGCATGACATTAAAAGATCAAGGAGCAGTCTAAAGTTTGTCTGTTCTACAGTACACATTCTCCCATTCTTTGCCAAAGTTATTCTGTCTAGAACCAAGAGAATCAAGGCCAGCCTCATTCAATAGTACTGCAGCCAGGATTTGGCTATAAACCACCAGCTGCACATCTCATCAACAATGAAGAAATTCCACACATCCTCAGCATCTCAGTAGCAGTACATTCAGTCATAAAAATTACTAAATTAAACCATAAAACTGTGACTGGGGAGAGGGGGAGCATGCAGAAACACTTACCTACTCCCCGATCATCAACTGTAGGATTGTCTATCCACCTTTGAGCTTGCTCAATCTTGCCCTCCAAATGGACAGCTGCTTTAACTGGCCTAGTATTTGCTACAGCTCTGTTTGTTTTAGACTGTAAATTCTGAAGTGATGTAGCTATTTGCTTAGCCAGTGCACGGGCCTCAGGAGAGTCACCTTTCCCACTGAGGATTTAAAAAAATAGAAAAACAAAGTTATAGTGATATACCAAATCTTTTACAGCTACTCTCGAATTCTGTAGGAAAAAGATGAGAGGTACTTCATCTTTCAAATAAAGTAAAATTTCAGACTTGAATCTCAGAACAAATAATGCAGATCTGTCACCCGTAAATTCCCACCTCATTTCATTGCTGTGGCACCTAGATATTAGTTATGTTCAACACAGCACTGAGGCAGGGAAAGGTATGGCACTGTCACTCAGTTTGATTTCCCATATCCTTGGCATCTTATGAACAGCTGCAATAACGTCAGATTGCAAGTACAAAAGTAAGTAGCAACAGACCTAAGGGTATTCATAAACCAGAAACAGTACATTAGGGCTGCCAATGAAACGTCAAGAAAAGCTTGAAGTGTCAAACTTTGAAGAAAAAATCTTTATCTACATATCGCAACTGGCCATAGATTAAAGATCAGAATTTTCACAGTAATAGTTTCTCACTTCCGTTCTCAAGCATCTCCTTTGCAAAACTGATATAGATATATCATTTCCAACTGAGCACTGAACACAAGGTAACAGGATTTTCTCCAAGTCATAATATTTATCTTTTATAGAGTTTACAGTTAGAGATTAAAACACTTGACTCAGTATTCAAGTGCTAGGTATTGCACTCTGCCATGTAGTAAACTGTTCATGTAAACAGTGATGACATTTTTCTGTATAAATAAACTTAAATTTCACATTATCTCATTTCTTTGAAGTGCTTGAGTATTGCAAAGGCTTCAGTTTGCCTGTCAAGTCTTCCAAGGGCAGTAAAAAAAAATATTAAAAAAACATGTTATAGATACACCATTGTAGTCATTCTCATTTTCTTTTAGAGAAAGACCACATAAGTCAGGCTTTAGGATATAAATCATTAAGGTGAAGCATTAAAAATAATACTATATTTTATAGATTTTTTTAAAGGATGTTAAAAAAGGTTAACTTTTCTTCCTCCAAGAACTGAGCAATTCTTTGTATTCTATTTTTATTATATGGAGGATGAAAGCTAGAACTTATAACATGTCCATTTCCAGTTCTTGGAGGAAAATATATCCCCAAATGAATCATCACTATTCTGATTAATAATTTCATCAGTTTGAACTGCAAATTAAACATTCAGATAAATTTATGGTGATACAGAAAAATACACACTGTCGTCGCAGATCGGACAGCTTAGCTGTCAAAGCAGAGATCTCCCCCAAGGAACGAAGGATATCATCTCTTTCTTTAGGCTCCTCACATAGTTCTGCAACTTTCCTTGCTTCAGCCATAATTCCCCGAATATGTTCTTCTCCTTCACTGCCCCCATTAGGATCTGCAAGCCAATTCTTAATAGAAAGAAGTTGCGTATAAGTGAAAATAAAACAGAATCAAAAGATAAAAGAATCAATACAGTAATATAATCATTTTCTGAAGCATTTATTAAATTATTAGTGGTACCTGAGCAGCATCAATCTTTTTAGCAATAGCCTGCTTAGAATTTGTCATGGCCTCCAATTTCCGGGCTGCATTCTCCACTTTTGCAGTGAGCATATCCAGGCCTTGCGACACCTGCTGCGCTTTCTGCATAGCCATTGGCGTAGCACCCTGTCCTCTGTTCAAGAGGAAAAGAACATCACAAATTCAGCTCAGGATTGAACAAAGCCCTTCTCTAATGAGGAGACAACAAAAATAGTTTATGAGCATTCCCAGAAATTATTGCAAGAGTTACAGTATTAAATAAGAGTATATTTTTCCTTGGAAAGCAAAAATAACTGAGGAGTTGTTAACTGTTTTTAACTGTTCTTGTTATGTTCCAAGAGCATATTTAGAGCATATTTCTCCCTTCCTAGAAATTTACATTTAGCAACCTCAGAAGAACTTTTTTAAAGTGTCACAAAGTAAGGCTAATTGAGGACACAGTTCATTTTAACTACCCAGGACAAGACCTATTATCTACTCATTCATGGACTGCTGTGACCATCAGTCAGGCCTCATGGGAGGGTATGCCTCACATTATAAAGCAAAGCCAATTAGTGAAAAGATGTTTTAGTTGCCTCAATGATGTTGACAGAGTAGATAAAGATTATGGGCTATTGGTAAGATTTCTTAAAATGGAGAGAAGTATCTGATCTATACAAATTAACAGGACTGTAGAAAACACTTTGCAGCTGTTTTTTTCTGATATGCTAAGTTAAAAGTCAGATAAAAAAATTACTTCCAATATGGTAGTTTAAAAAAAAAAAAAATCATTCTCCATTCCAGAACACCTGACTACTGGAAAACTTTAAGCGTGTTGACTTTCCCAACTTCATGCTCCTCCTCTCCAACATGTTGTGCAAAAACTGGTACATTCTCTCAGGTCATGCAGCTGGAAATCCATGTGAAGCCAAACCAAAACCACTTCTCATCCACTACCACTGTTATAGCTAATATGCATAATTTATATCATTTTAATGACAGCATAAATAGTACTTGTGAATTTTGGCCTTTTTAGCCTTTATATATGAAGCTAGCAACTCTTCGTATGGAAATAAGTTATATAGAAATATTTCAAGCCTTTGTACATACCATTGCAACACTTGAGAGCCTGGCAGTCTATGGATTTCAAGTGACAGCAGGAAATACGTTCTTAAGGTAACTCATAACAGTTATTCAAAATAATTTGCATTTGCCCTCTCCCTGCATTTTACTACCTCTGAGTCAGAAGAGTCACTTGTTTTACCTAAAGGCTGTTTCCTTTCTTGAAGAATGAAAAACTAACCCCCTATTGCTTTTTCTGACAATTTGAAAGATGCATTAAGTACTAGGAGAAAATATTACACCATGAAACCATTATGTCTAGCTAATGGATCCCTATGAATAGCTTTCTGGAGTTTCTGCATGTGTTCTGCTTTCCTTTTATTTTTTGGGGGGCGGGAGGGCAGTGAGCATCACAACAAAAATAAACTGACATTACAACACTCTGACTGAAGTATTTACCACACTGATGAGCTGCTGAAAAAAAGTGTATTGCATGAACAGCCCTCCTCTGACATGTGAAGAAACAATGCAACTCCAACTTCAGAATAACTGTTTTAGTAACACTGGAAAATTGTCCACTGAACGCAACAGATTTACCTAGCTCGGAGATCAGCTAGTTGATCAGTCATCTGGCCCAGAGTTCTGCATGTTCCCAGAATCTCTCTGCGTTCTTTGCCTGCACACAATTCTCCTGCTTTTCCAGCTTCATCAAGGATCTGTCTTATTGCTTGCTCACCAGCATCCCCTAAGATATACAGCCAGTTAGTAAAACATCAAACAAAACTTTCCTTGCTATTTATGAATAAACTAACACTTTCATGGTGTTCCACCACACTAATTGCACTACGCTCAGTCATAAAAATATATTTATCAAAAACTATGAGATACACACCAAATGGAATAATGAGACGATATTTCTGAAACACCATAGCATAACCTTAATAATGTGCATCATGTATTTCAAGTAATTTAATGATTCTGTTATCATAGCTTGATTTCTGTAAGAAAAAATTTATACCATTTGTAATGTATTCAGGCTGAAGAGATTCAGTATGGAAAGACTCATGTGGCCTTAACTTAACAGTTTTAAATCTGATTTCATTTTGGGAAAAGAAGATGCAAGAATAACATGTCTGTCCTTGCAATTCAGCCATGATTCCATCCTCTAGCATGCATAATGGCACCTTTGGTTCCTCCATGACAGTGGAATTGGCTCAGAAGTCCTGCCATAAGGACCACTCAGAAGACCAGAATATTACGGGGTTAGTTCAGGGTAATATGTCTGACTTGCATTAAGTTCTACAATTATATTTGCATTTGTCTTTAGCTACTGAACAATTAATGTTGTATTTCATTAACTGTCAACGTAAATGACAGAAGACTTTCAAATAACTGAGGTTTCTGGCATTGAATGTGGTAAAGGGAATGAGGTATAAGCAGCAGCTCCACAAATATGAATAATTCACTTCCAGCTTTTACAACTGTATTATTCTGGCTTCAGACAAAGTGTTTCAGAGATAAAGTCTCTCAAAGTCTGAATGGAACAGGCCTCCAACTAGTTTTACTTGCTTTAAAGATGCATACTAAGGAAAAACCTTTATATAAATAAAGCTGACTGTAGTTATAGTATTTATTGCAGTTTTACACGCTAAGCATTTTCTGTCAAGACTGAAAGAAAAATACTGAGAGTCTGTTATTAGATAAAACTGAAGTAATACAAACTTGAAAGTACAGAATGAGGAACTTTAAAAGTATTAGGAACTACTGCAGTTTAATACTGCTCAATGCAATTCATGTACTTATGTTTTTACTAGTGGAATGCAAAGAAAAAACATGTATGTTATATAGAATACATTTGGACTACTTAAAACAGGGAAAGATTTCCAGGACATTAAACACAACTTGGTAGATCTCCAAGTATCTTAAAAAAAAGACTATCTACTGGTTTCTTCAGAATGATCCACTATGCATAGGCTATTAATGCTTAACAGCTATTCAGACCTTTAAAAATCGAAGTATTTTGCACTTGTTTTTGAAGATTACCTGGTGGTGCGTTTGGATCTCTCAGCCAACCTTTTGCCTGGTTCATCTTTGAATCTATTAAGGCTAAAGCTCTTTTCATGGCTTCAGTGTCCTTTGCAAAAGAGAAACCACCATAATGATTTTCAAAAAATCAAAGCACAAGAAGCCAACACAATGAAAGCAGACAGAAGTTGTATAAAGCACAGCCTACTTACAGAAACACACCCATGTAAGCAGCTCAAAACCCATTTTCAGACTAGCAGTTCATAATCACTTCTTTCCAAGACAGACATTTTGATTTTTCACTCAAAATGCAGAAAATATGCATGCAAGTTTAGTGATTTCTCTATTCCTTTATTTACTAGTGTTTTAATTTCTGAATAAGCTCTAGTAAGCACACATCTTAAGAGTTAGTTCTATTTTTTTCCTTAGCGTACATCAGAGCATGAAGATCAGAATCAACCTTTTAAAAGTGGAAATCAGCCAGTGAATTTTGCTACTTTTTGTACAAGAGGCTACACATCAGCAATTTTCACCTGTTCTGCTGTTTAAAGTCCAATAGCTGCTGTCTGCAGAAAAACAGACTGCCAGTTAATTCCTAGAATTCTCAAATATGGATTTTACTGTCTTCAGAGACTTAAACACGTGTTCACATGTGGTTGTTTTAATCTCAGAACTTCTCTACCAGGAGCAAAGTAGTTGCTGCTTTGACTATTATGCTGCTATTTTCCAGCACGTCTTTGACTAGAGAAGATAAAACCACTCAGTTCTCATCTCCCTGCATACTCTGTTAATTGTTCATGCATCACCTCTCCACTAGAGGCCAGAAGTTTTCTATCATATACAAACAGACAGTACCCAGCACCTTAAGTAAGAAGTTGGGAAAAAGCCCAAATAGCTTTTTACCACACATGTAATGGAAATAATTTGAAATGCATCTAGCATCCCATGATTAGTATACAGATCATGAAGAAAAGCCTGGCCCTTGTGCTGTTAGCTGAACTGGACTACCCATGCCCAGCTCCTACAGAGAAGAGCCTGCTCCAAGCATCAAAGATCACTATCTGGTGCAACATGGGATACTCTTGACAATACTAAAAAACTGCCACATTTTTGTGGAGTAGTTTATTCTGCACTTTTAGTCACAAAGATACATCACTGGGGACATTTTGGCATTTAAGCCTGTTTTATTCAGGCATGTCAGTCTGTCAGCTACTTGTAGAGTATGATAATACAACTCAACTAACTTTCTAAAGGTCATTCAACACAGCTGGATATTTTTAAGGGCTCTAGATTCACAGCCCAAGAGAGTACACCAAAAGCAGAACTATTTTCACCTGGAAGACTGGTTCTCAAACCTAGAAATTGGTCTCAGAGCTAAGGTCAGGACCTATCTGACGACATCCAAAGGATAGGACACGCATCTAGGGCTGGAAGGGGGGACAATCTTTTAAAAGTCATCTCCTCTACAGCTTGAGATTTGTGCATTTAATATACAAGAGTTAAGTAAATAATCATATAGTAATTTAAAAACTGAAATGAATGCAAAAAAAAAAAAAAAACCTTACCAGCTGTGATGGTAGGTGATAGCTTTCTGTTGTTTTATGTATGGACTAGAGAGAGTAACTTTAGCTTGAAATGAATGGTCTGCTGCAGGCCTGTCTACCCATAAATAATTTGAAACAAAGGATTAACTGAATTTTTAAAAAGGCAACAGATGTTGCTTAGCATGTTAATAAGATGCTAGGTGTGGGATGGCTGGGAAAGGACAACGTTGGGATAATGGGAGGGGCAGAAACTCTTCCCCTCTTTGTTAAAGCAGCCTTTTGTGTTGCCTCAGTTGCCTGAGGAGTTGCAGTTACATCAAAACGATAAACAAGTCAAAGAAGTCTCTCAATATGAATCCTTACCAAGGGATGAAATTAAGGGTGTTTCATCTTTTACACATGATTTTGTGACTGCTAGCACTACCTAAGCAATGTGTGTTGAGCTGTATGGCTTGTACACGCATCTGGAGGTGCTTGGCGTGTTCATACATGTGGCTTGCATACATGTCTGGAGGCATTTGGTGTGTTAGCACATGTTCACACGTGTGGCTCTTATACACGTCTGAAGGTGTTAGGCGTGCTCACGCATGCTGCAACATGTGGCTTGTACACGTGTCAGGAGTCTGCATGTACCTGTGTTTTTCAAATGAAATTGAGGTCCTACCTGCCCTTCATTTAGAACTAGGAACAATTGTAAACAACCAAAATCGGCTGGGACCACAGCACCCGACACAAAGATCATATCAAGGGAATTTTGAAGAAATATGCAGAGCCAAGCTTTAGGCAGAACTTATTCATCAAGCTTATTCATCATCCAGGGTTCAATCCTACATGATACTAGATACTTCTCAGCTACCAAAGTTTCAACCCCTTCCACTTCTATAGGAATGGCAAGTGTATAAATTGGGTATTACTTCAAATTTACTATAAAAATGAAAAGCTAAGAATATATGAGTTACACTGCTCTGTAAAATGAAAAGAGGAGAAATTGGAACAAAACTATGAATGGAAGAGATACATGCAGGGTTTTTTTATCTTTTAATGTTTTGTCAGAGATCAGTATTTTCTCAGTATTTCAACTCTAAATCAGCATACTATTTTTAAAAAAATCCTGCTTTTCTGCAAGTGGAGATTATGGCAATGCAGTAAGAGTAACATGCACTTCCGAGTCTGTACAAAGACCAAAATAGTTTATGGCAAAGCCTACAGCTCTAGTTCCATAAATTTGTTCCTTCTCAACTGTATCTATGTAGATTTTGTGATACTTTTATGTATACACAATTCAAGGAAGAATAACAAACAAAAAAACTTTCCAAATCAACAAAAGGATATACTATACCAGTAAAATTCAAGACTGTGCATCCCCAAATACACCTTACTTTGCTCCATAAAAGCATGGGAAAAAGATCTTTCCTTTAATCACCAACCATGAAACACATGCCAACAGTAACCTCAAGTAGATATTAAGAACTCCTCTTCTCCCTCCCAATAAACAAACTGTTCAATACATATATACACAATAAATACAAGGAAAAGGCTATAATACATCACCATTAGCAAACTACTTCCTGCTTCTTCATCCCACTAAGCTTTTCAGCTCAAATTCTTTCTTTGATTAATGCCTAGTGATACGGTTCCAAATTGCCAACGTGCCCTAATTCAAATACCAGAATACTATTTAAAAAATTTTCAGCTCAAAAAGCAAAATGATACTTAGATATACTTGTCTGCACAACATACTCATTAATTACGCATAATGACCAACATTTTCCATTTAGAGATACTGCAAATGCACCAACTGTTTTATTAATAAAATCCTTTATTTAACCTGCCTTGTTAGCAACACAGGTAAGAATTTCCTAAGGCTAGCTTGCCAACTTTTTGCAAGTCTTTTTTTTTTTTTTTTTTAATCCATGAAAGTTTCCAAATTTCTTCTGTAAAATGAAACTGTACTTGTATTTCATACAATGCAGGAATGCTTACATCCAAAAATAAAGCTTAATTAGAAGATATACATACAAAATCCAAGATTTAAGCCTGGATCTGAAGAGTATGAAGAATATGAACCATCTGAACTGAATGAAGGAAAGCTACTACTGAAAAACTAAGGAATGGACAAAATCCAAAATTTAATAAAGCTTTCTGGCCATGCAGAAAGCTTGATCCTGCATAACTGGACCCTTTATTTATAACTACAGATGCTAGTAACACAGATTAACACAAACGCATTCCACATGAATGTGCTCTAAAATCCTGGGCTAGCTCTAATCAGATTCAGAAAGACAGTCTCAATGCAGTTGACCTTGCCATTACCATTCTCTTAGTGACAGCCAATTCTACACATTGGGCTATTAAGAGTCATTTAGAACTTCAATGTGTATATACGTAAGTATGGTGTTACAGCTGGCACACAAATAAAAAGTTGCACAGCACAAGTCTGCACACAGCACAAAATCCCACATACATGCTTGTTTTGTTTTAGTGCAAGGTAGAGGTGTAGGGTGTGGAAGAAAGCTTACCTTCTAAAGGTGAGAAAGGGGTAAGAAACAGGAGAACAAAAACAAAGATGCATAAAGTAGTCATAATAAGGAAGTGATAGTGACAAAATAACTCAAAAGGCAAACTAAGGGCCAAGTGTCAAACAATATAGGCCAAAGTGAATTTAATGCCTAGATTACATCGGTTAGATTTTCTGCAAGAGATTTTGTTAATAAGTCTGGCTTTGTGTCTCAGTATTTTCTTTAAATAAATTTCCAATTACTTGTTGCTTGTAGCACTAACCCTTAAAAAAGTTCACTTCAGCAATTTACCTTAAGATACTTTAAAAAAAAAAAAAAGGAATATCAGGAATATCAGTTGTGTAGCTACATTGATCTGTAAGTCCACAATAACACTTATGATGCTGGCCATCAAACAGCTTTACAGACTGATGCATATTTCAGTATCTGCATTGCATAACATTTAAGAGCACTGCCTAAACCCTCCAGGTAAGTGGTTAAAGTCACTTACATGGTTTAACAGTAAGTTGTAAAGAACCAATTCTGCCCATATGGCATCTTCACAGAAAGGCTACTCAGAATAGCATTGTACTTTTTCAAGCAATACAAATACTTGAAATTTACTTCCATACCCAGACTAAAAATGGGGCAGGGATTGGGTGGGGTGTTAGTGTTCAGGGAGGTATTCCAAAAATTGACTATAAAGCTTCCCTAACTTCAGGCCTTTTGCAAAAGAAATATGACAACAGTCTAGCTCTTTTAGTAGAAATTGAGAAAAAAAAAAAAAAAAAAGAATCACACAATCTCACTTATGGATGCATAGCTACAGGACCAGTTTAAGGCATAGAACAATACCTTTTACACCTAATTTCCATCAGTCAAATATGATTTAAGTTAACCATACATAGAAAAAAAAAAAAGAGACGAATACACTGTATTCCAGGATTACATATTACACATCAGAACTAAGGTGTGAACAAATTTAAGTCTTCTGTGCAACCATTCAGCTCCAGTAAGCATTGGGCCACCTTGAAATAGCAGTCCTTTAATCTAGCTTGTTGAGAGAGAAAGCTAGTTTCGAAAAACACATTAAAACAATCATCTGTGGAGATGTTCAACCTTGAAGAGATTACATAATGTGATTACAGTATTGCAAAACTGATGGACAAATGCACATTTCAGTCTCTGATGCACAAGTAAGTCTACAACACAAGAGTTAGACTTCTATATCCAAACATAAATGTGAAACATACCTTGCTGGCCCAGGCATCTTCATCCCAGGAAGTGAGTTGTAATACACGGATTATTTCATTTATCTCAGCACTCATTTTCTCTACTGTGAAATTGCGATTTTTCAAGGCCTCTTCTATTCCCTGGCTTTTAGAGTTTTTCGTGGTTACAAAAATTTTCATAGCTGTGAAAATACCATAGATTAGAAAAAGCTACATGTAAAATACAATCTATATTCATGGTAACCCTGAATACTATTGCATTAATGCAGGGATAGGGTGTTTTCTTTTTATTTTTTTATGGAACAGTTTATCTAAACAGATTGTAGTTTTGGTCAACTGTGCTTGGAGCTTTTTGTCTTGCTTTTTTTTTTTTTTTTTAATCATTAAGTCTACATCTGTAACTACAACAGCATTTTTAACATTACTATACGGGTTTTAGCTCTGAAACCAGTTAATTAGACCGACATAGCAATACTACTCTTGTACCAACCACATTCATAATTTCCAATTAAGAAGATTGTCAGACATAGAAACACAGACTTTGGCATGCGATAATAGTTCAAACTTGGTTAGTAGCACATTCTGCACACAATGCCATCAGTGCCTTGCTGCTGCAGCTGACAGTGTTTGGTCAGTGCAGTGAGATCCAGGAAACACCACTGGAACTTCATTTTATATTAACTTGCAATTAATTTATTATTATTTTTCTAACATTGTTACAACTTTCTCTTGGTACACCAGAGCCAGTAATGATACAGCAGTCCAAAGTGAAGGTTTCAAAACATCATTTATCTCTTACTACAACTGATCTACTCCATTACACCAAGCCTTTTAACCAAAAACATTCTTACAAGATTATATTAATGCACAGCCTCTTACGGATATATGCTAAACAATGATTAAATACTTAAAATCAAGAAAGCAAACTGCCATTCAAAAAAATCAAATGTATCGTGTAGTTATTTGCCATTGGTACAGAAGCAGTGTCAATGCTGATATTTTTTAGTCAACATAAAACAAAGTAATTCCAATTCTGAATAGATACTGATTCAGAGTGATATTAAAAATTAAAGAAAAAAAGTACCTGAAATAAGTACTGGCAATAGCTCCTTCACAGTATTCATGGAGTTTACCAGCATAACTCTATGTTCCTGATGAGTTAACTCCTGTTGTCTTTCATCAATCATTTTCGCCATCTTTGTCATTCCTAAAAGATTAAAGCAATTAAACAGTCAGAAATGCAGCATTAATTTGCAACAGTTAGGCTTTCTATACAAGAACAAAGTGTAATGTGTAACGACAACTACTTTAAAACATTTCTTTATATTATAAGTCATTATTTAAATTGCATTCCAGGTGCTTCGAAGTCATTGATTCAAAACCTAGCCACTATTCAAGGAAAAGTGGAAGTCTCAAAACTCTAGATTTAAAATACCAGCAATAAAATATCAAAATAATACCCCGAGTAACCAGTCTCAGACATTAAGTCACCTCATGAACTCTGGAAGCCAATTTACAGGCTTGGTGGTTTGTGGGTTTGTTGGTTTTTTTTCCTCCCCCTTTTCTGTTAGGATTTGATCAAAGCCTTAAGAGTTAATAGCAGGAAAAGGAAACATCAGGGTTTTTTTGTTTGTTTTGCCTTCACAGATTTTGTCTTGAGGTTCTAGCAGAGCTCAAGAATTGTATTTCTTTGTACTTCAGTTTTGCTGGAAGTGATTCAGTGCTCTAGAACTGTGCAAAAAATTCAATTTATTCTAGCACAAATCTAAGAGCTAAGACTTGCAAGGTTTACCACACAGCACATGTGGAAACTTCAGACAGAGCTCCATAAAAATTTTAACTGTTTTAAATTGGTGCTATCATGGTCCCACCCTCTCCCCCTTACTGGGCACAGAGCTGGCAGAAATTTACACACTGTGTGGCTAAAATCATCTGCTAGTTAGCATCTTCAGCATATAACAATGGTTACATGAGCTTTAGTGCCAATGCTAAATAGTAACAGAACCCCCACATCACCTGCACAGAGTGGGTAAATTGTGCAGAACCACATTTTTGTTCAAATGACAGAACACACCTAAAGACTCCACTCTACTTCCACCACAAAACCTGTAAGCATTTGGCTGATCTAGTGGAAAGATGTCCTTGCTCATGGCAGGAGGTATTGGAATGGATGATTTTTGCTGGTCCCTTCCAACCTAAACCATTCTATGATTCTATGATCTTGTTTTTTATACAGTTCTCATATTGACACTAAGGTCACGTGCCCAGTGATATAACTGAAGGCAACAAGGACTACTGTCATAAAAAGTTTTGTGGACATGGGCTGTAAGCATTAAGTAGCACATATTTAGAGCATGCCAGAAGCACAAGATTAACTGTATATCTGTTTAACAGTATGAATTTAGACAAAATTACTTCTAAGAAATTAAACAGTTGTCTAACGCCTATTACCTCCATCATACAACCAAAACAGCAAGTTATGTCAGAGAATTTAGTGAGAAATCCCAAAGGCTTCTGACTAAGCCAAATAAAATAAATCAAGGTTTAGGGAAATCTCCATTTTAATGACATGGAAGATAATGACCACAGAGAAATTATAACCATAAAATAACTGATTTCACAGAAAGATTATCTGTTTTGCTTGATCTTTTCCTGTTCATAGGGAGGCAAAAATCTACTTAGCTGAAAGTAATTTCTCTTGGTACATTACAGAAATTTAAAGAACTCTGTACCTTCATATGAAAATTAAAGTTTTGCACATGTAGGAACAGGGTAAAGTATATACCTATGTTCAATAAAAATAGCACAATTTTCAAGTACACCAAGGATGACAAACGTACTCTGACATGAGAGCTACTAGTCTGTTAGCATCCAATTTCATTTATGAGCTAGTTATCCTTACACTACATATGTATTCTTATTTATATGTATAAATAGCCTCTTTATAAGCATTCTTCAGTTCAGTGTAACTTCACTGCAACATCTTCTTATATTTCTAGCACAACATCTGCTTTTTGTAGAATGCTTTTGTTAAACTACTTTATGCTTGCTGGAATCAAAACATTTGGAATAGTGGATGACAGAGGTTGATGGTAGGTTTCCTCCATAGCAACCCAGTGCTTCACTTACCAATCATTTATTTCCACCAATAAAAGAGTGCGAGTTAGCACAGGGAAATAACAAGCAGTGAAGGAGCATCAAATAATGAAGGAAAAGAATTATGTTAACAGCTGGACTTTTGCATTACACTGCAAGACAGCTATTTCTGCAGCCTCATTAAGATGTTAATCTTTGACATGGTGCTTCTACTACTCCAAGTAATTCCTATTAGCCCTAACAATCTCAGTTAGTACAGACATTGTAGCATCTTAACTAAATTCATAGCTGTGAGTGCTTAATTACAAAAGTTTTTTTGTTTGTTTTACTCTGACTAATGAATGCTTACTTCCTTCAGGTAACAGTGTAGGAAATCGGAGTACAGATCACCTGTATAGTGTGTGTCATTTACCAGCATCCTGACTATTCTTTATTCTTAAGAGAGAATGTCAATCACAAAATAGTAATCAGTCATGCTCTAGTTTAAACAGACACTTTGAAAGCAAATGCTTTATCATTTTCCAAATGCTCAAAGCTTGGTTAAGGTGAATAAGGTGTGTGGGGGAGAAAAGGTAGTGGAAAAGACTACACTTCGAATGTTTACGATAGACTGCAGCAAATCAAACCTGGCCCTAGATTCTTTGTGTATGTCACCAAATCCTCCATAGTCTCTACTACTTCCGCCACAGTCAGATATTCCAATATTCCTTTGCAGACACGGATGATTTTACGGACCTAAAAAAGGAATATTCCATCATTTATTAGATGAAGCTAGGTTACACTTGAATTAGAAATGCAAGCTTATCATTAGAACAGAATAGGTATAGCATTTGTGATCACCTGTACATGTTAGCAAAGGTCTGGGATACAGAGAAAGCAGACTCCAAATGCTCATAGGAAATATTATTCACCATACAGCTTTACATATGGATAAAGAATTATGAAGCACTCCAGTGAGAGAAGTCTTAAACCTTCCAGAAAAATCTGTCTATGAAGACTACTTTATTTACCTCTGGACTTCTGCCTCAGCAATTGATTACTTAATTTTTTGAGTTCATGTTTAATTGCACAGAGTTCTCCTAAGTTCTCCTAAGTTGTTTAACTTAATTGTCTTACCTCCTGAAGCACATTATTTCTGACAACACCATGTACAATTCTCACTGAAGAATGACTTAATTAACATTTAACTCAGATCAACCACATGCAGGGTTCAGTCCTTAGAAGAGATCATAATTTCCTCTAAAATTCACTTTAATTTTGTCTCCATGTTAGTTTATCTTGAAGCACAGTAGGTTACAGTCATGACAGGTTTTGTATTAGAGAGAAATTGATCATTACAGGCTTATTATTTTTTTTTTTTAAACACACAGATGTAAGAGACAAGAATTCAATGAAGCATTAACTCCAATGAAATCAACCTCTTTCCTAAGCACTGGAAAAAGGGAAAGTAAAAGCTAATAACTTCCTTGCAATTATGCTCTATAAAACTTTGTAGCATCTATTAAAAACACTTAAGTCGTGTAATCACCAGTGCTACTGAGGAGTCCCATAGCATTCTCCCCATTTCAGAGGAATATGCTAACAGTTCCGTGAGCTGATTAAATGTGACATAGGGATGCCACATTAGACCACTCAGAACAGCAGTAAGAGTAACATGATTTGTTACATTAACAGACAGCTGCACACGTAAAATTTACAATTAACAAGAGTGTTTCTAACAGCATTAGCTTCACTTCCTCATAACAGCATAATATTTGCTATTTAGAAAGGAATGACTCCATATTCCCAGTGAGAGCATCACAATATTAAATAAGATTTGTAACACAAAGAAAAGCTTTCAAGTATAAGATACTCAATATCCATCCACCCCCTTCCTTTTTAAGTTTTCCTTTTTTAAGCCTTTTTCCCATCTGAGGCACTACAAACAGCACCTCTGAGCCACTTTTTGGCTTGCACTAAAGCCAAAATGAAGCAACTGTTACATCTATCAGAACACATCCTCTGGCTAACCAGTCAGCCCAAATTTGGGTGATCTCCTCTGTCCCAAGGCCAATTAAGTTGCCACAGCTAATGGGGTCAAAGAACGACATGTTAGGGTGTAACGCACTGAGAACAGTGAAGGGACACAGAGAATTTAAGGATCAGGTATGGGTACAGTGAATGGAATACAGAAAAATGTCAGGAAGATATAAGACAGGGTAGATAAAATCAGGCCTTTCTGAAGAATAATTACAAGGAACACAAACATTATGTCATACAGAGATGCTCTTAACAAAACAGAGCATGAAGACTAAGCTTCTTCTGACAGAAAGGATGCAGAATATGCTTCCAATCAAGCTAAGACGATCAAAATCACATTCAACTGCAATAGCATACGTTAGCTGAATACTCAGTTAGGTAGATATTTGAATTAATAATACCATTGTGCAGATACCTATGTCACTCATATTGGGATTCCTACCTCTGCTTCATCAAACGTCAGAAGCAAGTCTGATGTTCCAGAAAGGATACCTCTTGATCCATCAATCAGATAGTCACGAGCTGGTACTGAATAAGGATCTGCTTGCAGCATCTGGGCTGCCCGTACAAGTTTGGTGCACGCATTCTCCACTCTGTGGGAAGTCAAACAAAACTTGTTGATCACTTTGTAAAAGCAACAGGTATGGAAAAAGGCTAAAGGATTTGTTTTTAACCTTACTACTTGAAACACTACATGCAAATTGATCGTTATACATCTTTATAGTTTAAAAATTGAGATTAGTTTAACAAGACTAATTTTTATTTATTTATTTGAAGTAAGGCAATCTTCCAGCGTAGTGAACGAAGTATTATATGTACAGCAGTCAATACAGGGTGTCATTACGGAGAGGTCCCAGCCATCATCATGGCGGAACACCTTTCATTCTGAATGATGGGACAGAAAACAAAACAACTGTTCTTTTAGGACTTCAGAATCAAATTAATTGCTATCCATTATCATCCTTGTATTTGCACTGACATTCGAGAAGGAATTGCTAAATATTAAATGATAGCTACATATTAAGACAAAACAAAGAAACAAAAGAAACATAATGAGAAAACTAAGACTCACTGCCCTGCTCCTTGGAGCTACAGACTAGCTCTTCAAAGTCTGTTAACACTCATACGAGAGAAACAGCATTTTAAATGGCCATAAGATTCAGTGGTATGGTATAAATATCAAATGCAGCTTGTGATTTCACACGTAAAAAACAAAAGGAGGTTTTACAAAATACTATCATATATAATTACAGTAACACAAAATGCTACAATAAGCAAACAAGCTCTAAAATGAGGTTATTTCTGTCAAACCATTAACATGACAATTTAAAAAAGATCAAGAATTGAAACATTCAAGACTTTGGGTTTTGTTTGCTTGTTTTAATTACTTCACAACAGCTTAAAGGAATACAAAATTCGGACTCTGAGTAGTTACTGACTACGCTATGACTTTCCTCCTTTCTCTCCCTTTTCTTTAAGAAGAATCTAAATACAGACTCTATGCTCGAGTGCCATGTGCCCACTCAAACTGCACCAAGTTCCAACAAACATGAAACTCTTTCAGTACAGCAATATTATTTCTCAACGTTTTTCACGCTTTTCAGAGCCCATTTTCTACTGACCACTTGGACACAGTCTTCTCTCGTACTTTCAATGTTATTGGAAAGTTATTTTGTTTTCTCCCCTATGCTCCTTGTTACACAAATGGCAGAACTTAATGGTTACTATTAACATTGGCTACACTAGAAATAAGATTCATTACAGGAAAACACACATTTTTTCATAAAGTAAGGTCTTCATCTAATGGCTCCCTCAAGCAGATCGAATTGGGCCAGCTGCCCTTATCACGACCTGCTCTTCAGTGAGACATCTGCTCAGCACATCAGGTGGTGGTAACTCACAACTGAGCAGGAAAACACAGGAGGATTTTAAGGTGGGAATGGTCTGCTCATTGCTATGCCATGTATTCAGCTCTATTATCAAAGTCAACTGACTGCACTAAATTAGATTTCCCCACTTACTTCTCAAATTTATTTTTTTCAACTCTGCCAAGAAAGGGATTAAACAAATCACCTATTCAGCGAGCTCTGAGACATGCTCAGAAATACTTCATTTCCTACAGTTCAATTTCATGGTCATCTGTTTAATGCCAGTTATCATCCCAAGGCTAGCTTTTTCATTTGTGGAAAAAACTAACATAAGTGTGCATTACCTCCAGAAGTCACCACAACTTAGCACAAAAATAAAGTTTCTAAAGATATAAAGATTTCTCTTACAGTTTTTTCAGAGCTGGACTTTCAAAAGGTAATCCTGCATTTTACTTGTACAATGCCCATTTTGTACAAATTTCCCAAAGCATTTAAAAGACCCCAGGAGCATGTACTATGTACAAAAAAGCAGAGGTGTTAAAAACAGATGCCCTCCGATCCTTGCAAGGCATACATGCCAGGAAACAAAAAATTGGAAACGGGAGTAGGGAGTAAATCAGTTACTTGCATTTCCCCCCCCCCCCCCCAGTAAACCACACTTCAAAGAGTTGCTTGTTCTCTCACAAAAATCAAACACATACAAAAGCTTTCAATTTCTTTCATTGCTTCATTTCAACTTCAAGTTCATTGCTATGGTAAATGTTCAGCCTAAAGCTTCATTAAAACACAGATGAGTCACAGTATCTTTGATACTTTATGCTTTTAATTTGTGTAACTTGCACTTCTTTGTAGAATCCACACCTACAGAATTACACAATAGGACTAAAGAAAACTTCAGATAGGTATGTATTTTATATACATACTTTAAGACAAAAATATTTCAAGTTTAAACAAATGGAAAAAACAAGCAATAGAAATAAAGAAAGTAATGCTAATGACAATTTCTGTGAGTTATCACCACCATCACCTATTCTTTGTCACATTCAGAATCAGAGAGCATATATTGTATCTAGTTTGCAAAGGGAAGCAGGTATGCTCGATAAACATCAGAGCTGAAGGTCTTCCAACACCAAAAGATCCTAAAATACCAGTTCACAGAAGAGCCTGTACATGCTGTAATATAATGTACATTACACACTAATACATCATAAATAATTCATTTTAATATGCAGGGTGTTGGCTTACAAATAAAAATTACATTTTAAATGCCCAAAGAACAGCTAAATAACTGCTAGATATGTAAACCAAATTGTACTGAACGTTGGATAACACCCCATTTATAGTTGAAGGTCAGTAAGCAAGATGTATTTTGATACTCATTTTCTTAGAAATACACAGATCACAACATAACTGTAATGGAATTGGGTTTGTATAGATCAGAATGTTTATGTACTTCCAAAAAAAACATTAAAACTGCTAAAATACAGGCTGTGTGTGTGTAAAAACATCTCTCGTTTTACTTTGTGGTCTACTTCATTTTGAGTAGTATTTTGTATTGGACTTGATTACATTTCAGAATGCCAGTGTGGTCATTCTGTTTGATTTACTGACAAGCTGTTTAAAAGTTTGGCAATTCTAGCATAGCATCATTTAAAAGAAAAAAAAAAAAAAAAAAAAAAAAAAAAATTATGAAGTACTGTTCAGAACATTTTTTTGTTGTTGTCATTAAAAATAAATAACAATTTAAAGACTAATGGCAGTCAAAAAGAATAAGTCTTTTTCATTAAGACACTTTCAACACTAAAGCAAGAAGCTTCAGAGAACCAAATATTTTACATATCACATTGCTCATGTGAACTACTAGCAATAGTAAGCGGTCACATCTCTTCACTGGCAAGTAAGTCAACATGTTTACTGTAGTGTATGAAAGAACAAGCCTGTAAGAAGACAGAGACAGCTGAATAGTTAGAGTAATGCAAGACCATGATACGATCTGCCTTCCAGTAACTCAATCGCCTCTACCTTAAGATAAATCATCCCAATAATCTCACCGTGTTCACTTCACTAGCTTAACACTGAGAAAATCAGACTTTGGCACAGAGATACCTTCAGCCTAACTTGCATTGTAGACATAAACAAAAGCAAAGGCAGGGGAATTGTGCCAGGTAGGATTACATATAATTTAGTTACTTTTAAATCAGCTAGCTCTTTTTAAAAATTCAGTTCAAAGATGCATGTGAAAGAACTCAGTTTTTCCAAAACCATTTCTCCTTTAAGACTAGGAAAACACACTGTTCACTTATGTTGTTTCAGTGTATGCTCCTAATTACAGAGAATTTAGCATTAACACATAGGTCAGATAGGTAATGACAAATCCATTTTCTTTCTTCTCAGTTCAACAGCCAAAACCATCTAATCCCTGTATTACAAATTAAAAATACAGCTGCATTTAAAAAAAGTGTATTTATTTTAGAGGAGTTATTACAATACAACACCACCCAAATTCTGTGTGGAGAAGCCAGACATGGGTCCAATAGTCGGTTAGCTTCATTGCTGTTATCTTCTTTAAAAAGCGTGAGGAAAAATTTAGCTTATGCTGAACTTTTTTTTTTCCCCCCTAGGGCTGAAGCAAAGATGCCTGCTCAAAATGCCTATATAAGGCTTGTTTCAATTTCTAATGACTCCAGTTGTAGTGGCTAAGCTCACTAGAGTTTAGGTTACTTACTGTTCAGAAATATTTTGTTTGCTTTTTAATTTGTGTTAACTTCAACTGGTTGATATAGCTGACCAGCAATGCAGCTCTTGCTTGGCCACAAAAATGCCAGTACAGAACAGCATTACTGCTGATTTATTAAATGAGATGGAAATACGAGTTAAATGCAGACAAATTTTTATTCTGAGTGCAAACAAATCAGGTGTTACACTGTTTTGTCTAGAGATTGCAGCTTTTCCTTCTTTACAAGTATACCAAATAATATAAGCACACTGAAAAAAATCTGATATAATTGATATGAATTGCTCATACTCCCTCAGGATTAAAACAATTAAAATAAAGAACGTGGTGTTTTTTAACTCTAGGTTAGTAGTTCCAATGTGGTTTATGTCTGCAGCAAGCAAAAGGATGCATCATAGCTTCTCAGCAGCCAACAAATAGTTCTGCTGCACAATCACACTCCTACTGGAAAACCTGACACATTACCATCATATATATTATACTTATTATGAACCCTCAACGTCAGTCTCAAGCGAGCCAAAAACCCAGTCTTTAAGAAGACTAAACCAATCTTCTCCTTCATCCTCCAAGAGTTGTCGCCTCAAGTCTGGTGGTCATTTTGAGTGCGGAAAATATGCACAGGGAATGCAGTGCTAGTGCATGCACAGTGTTCATTATCCCATCAGACGTGCGTCAGTACAAGTTTTGTAGAAATCCCTTGAAGAGGACTGCCAGTTCCTGAACCAGCACTTGAGAAACAAGCACCCCTCCCCTCAGAAGAAAAACAACCCTCATCCGTTTCACCTCCTGAATCCAAGTTCTGCCCTTAAACACAGAAACAGATAGGACTCCTTTAGCAGCTCATTCATGACTGTCACTTGTTCCTACAACACAAAAGTCAGTGATGATATGCAACAGTGTTAACAAGAAACCATTAACAAGTACTAGTTCACTCTATTATAAATTCCAGGTTAACAAAAAACAACAAATGCAACAGATTATCATTCATAAATGCCATTGATCATTCAAAATTTATGTTATTGAATCTTAAGTACCGCATGTAGTACATTTCATTACTGGGATGTGGTTTTGCTTTCCATTTTTACTGTATTACAATCCAAGCAGTCATGCATTGCTGCACAAGGTCCTTGCTTTCAGCATAAAGTGGTACCATTTAGCAGTGCTTATATCACATTTCTACAGTAATTTAACTATGTAAGTTTCCAGAAGCTGCTACATGTTGATCAAAGCCTGTTTGCTGTAAATGATTAACAAGTCTTTTCCTTAATCCCTTACTCGCTTTAGCGAACAAGAAGCTATAATGAAGTAAAACTCTACACATCCATCCTAGAAAATGAGTACAGCATTACACACTTATACACAACTCATTAAGAAGCAAGAAAATGGTTTTAGCCTCATTTTAATACACATACACACACACCCTCCAATATATAAATATTCCGAAAAAAAAAAAAAGTCAAATCCTACTAAACAAAACAGTCAAACAAGATCACACACCAGAAACACAGCATAATAAATACTATAGTAGACTGTATCAAAGGCCCATTTAGTGAAGTATCCTGTTTGCAAAAGTAGCTACAAATACATGCCTTCAATGAGTTAAGAACAGGGTAAGCATTTATCATACTTCCTTCAGGCACTCTCCCATCCTCCAGCAATTTTCAGTTCTTAGGATTTCCTGTAGTTTGCCTATTTGATATTCCACAACGAGTTCCTCTGAATACTTGCCTCTTACCCTCCAAACTTACATCAAGGAATTGTAATAGTACCTGACTCGCATAAATAACCTCCCCCTACTGTTGGTTTATGAACTACCTTAACACATTGTCCTCATCAAGGTCTTGCACAGGAAGAAAAGCAGAAACTTCACCTTCTCCATGTGCTACTCAAGGTGTGGCATGGTAGTATGTAGTGACATTTTAGCCTCTCATCCTTCGCTGATAAACCTAACTGTTGGTTTACATTGCGAACACTACTGAGCATATTATGGGTGCTCTCATCAGTATATCACAGAACCAGAACCTCGCTGTCATTATCAGTGACGGTCAGTTCAAAGCCAATCATCCTGTCAGAAGCAAAAGCTGCTGCTTACCCACCCACAGGCACCCCTTCAGACCTTCGAAAATTATTTCATCCACACTTAATATCAAATAACTCACTTTAATATGTTCCTGCTGTAATTTCTAAGACACCCATTAACCTCACAATCCTTTTTGGGTAAATCATCAAGTAGTTTCACCTCACTGTTCATTCTAGTTTCCAGGGCATTAATGAACACTGTTTAAAAGCACCGATACCAGCCCAGATCTTTAAAGCTCAACTAATTACCTCCCACCATTGCTAGGGTTAACCATGTAATTTTTCCTTTCACTTTCAGTCTTCTCTTTTCCACAGAAGATTTTTTTTATTACCATGTTTACTTCATTTTCCTTAAAAGCCTTCAGACTGTGCCAAAAGTTTCAGAAACCAATACGTACCATACAACTTCAATTATTTTTTTCCTGTTTGTGATATTTCTAGACAGCATGTACCTAAGACACCAAGAGGTGTCTTACAATGCAGAATTTCCCTCACAAGAAACACTTAATTCACCCAAAGCAAATATGCACTATTTATATGTCTATTTAAGATCTGCTAATTCTCCTTCTTTGCACAGAATTTCTAGTCATATGGATCTGAGATCTATAGATTTCTTGCTCCCCAAATTCCCCTCAGCAGAAACTTCTCAGGCAGTAGCAGTGCCTTGATGGACATTCTGGATAGCCTCCAGTGAGAGACTATAGCTCACTAATAACTTAGTTCATAAAATATCCTAAGTTGGAAGGAACCAACAAGAATCCTTAAGTCCAACTCTTGGCTCCACACACCACCACCCAAAAATCAGACCACCTATCTGAGAGTGCTGTCTAAATGCTTCTTGAACTTCAGCAGGCTCGTTGCCATGACCACTGCCCTGGGGAGCCTGTCCCAGTGCCCGACCACCCTCTGGGTGCAGAACCTTTCCCTAACACCCAGCCTGACCCTCCCCTGTCCCAGCTCCATGCCGTTGCCTCGGGTCCTGTCGCTGTCCCCAGAGAGCAGAGCTCAGCGCCTGCCCCTCCGCTCCCCTCGTGAGGGAGCTGCAGGCCACCATGAGGCCTCCCCTCAGCCTGCTCTGAACAAACCCAGGGCCCTCAGCCACTCCTCATACATCTTGCCTTCTAGATCCTTTTCCATTGTTGTAGCTCTTCTTCAGACATTGTTTTGTCTGCCACAATTTAAGAACAGCAGAGAGCACACAGTGCTTGAGCTGAGGCTGAACCTCAGCACTGCTGTGCCTGATGCACCCAGTACAAGGCTGGTGCTTTTGGCTGCCAGGGCACCCTGTGACTGGTGTTCAACTAGTTGTCAACCAGAAGCCCCAGATCCCTTTCTGTGGGGGCTTTCCAGCCTCTCATCCCCTCCATCTGTACCTATAGGCAGGGCTGCCACATCCCAGCAGCAAAATCCAGCACTTGCTCTTGTTGAGCAAGTATGGTTGGTAACTTCCTCATCCTCACATCTATTGTAAGCTCTCTATAATTTATTTGAACTTGAGCTATTATTCAACTTCTATAATTCATTGTAGTAGCTGGTCCTAGCACTTCTTTTTATTACTCATTTAATCAACCTACATTGGAACATTTATTTTTCAATGCTGTAGTGTAAGTTCTCTTCTGACTTCATCTTTGATCTCAATTTTATTTTTTTTCAATTGTCTGTTTTCTTATTTTGAGTATCTGCTTATTTTGTTTTGGGGAATACAGTAAAGTACAAATTAATTTTGTACATATTAGAAAACATCAGTGGAGAGGTCACTGCCTTCAGTGTATACAGCAAGTTCACTGCTAAAAAAAAGTTTACCAGTTGACAGTCAAAAAAGCTTGGCAATTCCACAAGAAGTTGTGATCTATGATGTTTAAGATTTAAGACAGGAGAAGGAGAGTATCATTCATCCTTGACACTGAGCCATGAAATTAAGAATGTCAGTCACTGCTCTTCAAATGCCTCGAATTTCCACATTTGTGTGTTTATATGTGTTCCAAATTTTCCACAGTAATAGCACACGTCAGCTGGCTATTCTGCCACCTTCACACTTTTCCATCAAATTAACACAAGATTTGAGAGCACATCATCTCTGATACCATTAGGCAAAACAACAGCAGCATACAGGTAGAGTGGTGGTGTTAGTCTGAAAAAAAATTTAAAGGAAAACATACCATAGATATGCATAAATATAACAACAGGAAAAGTCACTGTTGGCAGAACGGTAATTTCTAAAGAAGGTCAAACTCAAGTTTCCAAAGAATTATTCAGATGAGAGCATTTTCTAATATGTACAGCAAAAATGTTTAACAATGACCCATCATTTGAACAGGTTTTTGGTACCAACAGCAGAAGATTTACAGTAAAATTAGTTTACTTGATGAATGCTGGTGGCATATCCCTTTTCAAGATCTGGTCTTCTGTTGTCTGAACAGTCTCTTTTCCAACCTGCAAGAGAAAGAAATCATACGTAAGATTCAGAATGGCAGTGTAAAAGCCTGTAAGAACACAAATAGCAACAACAACTAAAGAAGGACTTGTGCTAGTGAGACTTCCTTTCACTACATTATTTGTTGCTGTATCTGGTTTTGAGACCTTTATACCAAGTTTGCATAGTGTTTTAGAAATCATACCTTGTCACTCAACAGCATCCCCAATAAATTAACTGGCAGGGCACTCATCTCTCCAACAATGCTCCACAGAAATGATATTGTTTGCCACCTTTGTGTTAAAATACAAATTGCAATCAACTCTGCAGGCTTCCCTCCCTCCTAACTCAAGTGTCAGAAATCAAGTTCAAAGTTGAAAAAGATTGCCTTCATTTTGCTATTGAATTCTATTAGAAAAGTGTAGTTAGTTACTGGGAACACACTCCACATCTCACATCATCCTTAGGCAGAAATAATTACAAAGAAGCTAATAAAGGGAGAGATAGAATAAGATCTGGGTTTTTCTAAACACTAACTCATGGTATACAATAGAAGTCTTTATAATTGGTAGCTGGCTCTCTGGACTCTGAGATCACCAACTTGACAAAATATTTCCAGCTCCTTTGTTTACTGTATTTTCCAGCTGAATAAGCCATTCATAAAGGCACCACAAAGCAGAAGGTCTTTAACCCAGACACTAGTGTGTGTCAAGAGCTGCCAGGCCTGCTCAAGCTAGACAAGATAGCACTGAAAAATCCTCAGTCAGCTGATGTTTAAAGGTTTGTTGGTTTTTTGACAGTTTCTAGTGTGCCAGCATGCTCAGCAGTTGGCAATTCCAATGTTATACAGCCTTCTAGAAGCACCACTTGGCTGCACATTTACTCCATTTGCCAAAATTGCTGTCTTGCTGTCTACCTACTTGTGTCCTTTTCAGAGGGGCTTTACAGATGTACCCTAACCCTCATACTCTGTTTGGTTCAAACTTAAGAATCAGTCTGGCTTACATTTAATATTTCTTAATTTAACTAGTGTTACATTTGCAATTAGTCATGTAGGTATTTATAAGTGACAGAGGAAAGAATAGAGAAGATGTTAAAGGTTTTCAATTTTATACTAGGTTTTTGTCTCTATGCTGACTGTAGCTCAGTAACGCTATACACCCCACCAGTACACAGCACTGCAGTATTGCCATGACTATTAAACTCCATGACAGTGCCTCAGGAGCACCCTCGTGTCTCATTGTCTCATTCTCCATTTCTTAGGGCAGGGCTACATGACCCCCCCCCCCCCAGACAGTACACCATTGTTCCATTTATTTCCATTGCACTTTTTTAAAAAACATTTATCATTTGTGTGTGTGTATAATAGAGACAACACTAAAAAGGAGTTATTTGCATGAACTATACAACGATAGATTGTGCAGACAGGGAAGGCTGTCATGAGGTGAAGAGTGATACTTCATTTCCAAGATCTAGTGGGGGTTAGCCCATTGCCTTCAAAATTTCTCTTGCAGCTGCACCAACCTGCATGTAGTTCAAGCTTTTTATTTTTTATAGAGTCTTTTTGAGAATATACATTTAAGGTATGAAATTTAGTTTGCAAGCAAAGAATGTAGACCTCAGAGATCTTTCTAATAATCAGTATTCAACTTGCTATCTTAGATTGAACAGTCACAAACAACTAAGAAACAATTTCTGTTTACATCACAACATGCTTTATATAAGTTAATACAGGTTTATTAGCCCAGTCTGAAAAGTCTCTTCTTTAAGAGAATATACTTAAGGTCATTATCTACTAGTTACAGACAAACACGTTATATATCTATATGTAAACACACAACTGCATTCTTTGCTATGCCTAGCAAGAATCTTTAGTCTTCACATGAAAGTAACAAAGGACAAGTCAATTTCCATTTTGATTTTTTGTGTGGAGCTTTAACCTCAGAACTTCTGGAACAGAAAGTGTCTTTGTCCTAAACTCCCAGAAGAGCCTATTTCTCTTCCAGTTCATCACAAAGCAGAAACTCACTCCTCCTGTATTCTTAGCATTATATAGCACACAGACAAGACGTGAGATTTTGGGCAGTTCCCACAAGGTCTCAATTTAAAAGGTCACCCATCTTCCTAGGAAATATCATGAAAAGTAATTTAAGTACCAACACTGCTCATACTTAATCTGTTTAAACATAAAACCCTGTGGTTCAATTGAAACCATTCCATATTTATGGAACTATTAACCTTCCCAGAAGTTCTTTGGATTTTTAACCAAGGTATGGAGACAGCATACCACATAGGATTTAACAGGCAAGTTCTGAAAACCTAAAGCCACATTCAAGGCTAAAAATACACAATCCCAGAAAGTCTTGTGTTTTCCTTTTTAGCTGTGTGGCTAGGAAGATTTTTTACTTCTTGTTTCAGTGAGATCCAGTTTCTTCAGACTCAACTTTGTATGAACTACGTAGTTTTTACATGCACCACAATGCAGTAAGATAGAGATTCATCACTCAGCTCCACCTTCTCCAAAGTGTAATGACAAAAGAATTAAAGGAGCAGGGGTTTCTTCTTAAGATGTAATATCTATGCATTCCCTATTTCATACTGGAAGGTTTGTACAGTTGCATGCTAATAAAGAACAGTTACCTTGGGAACCTGCTTCTATTCCTATTCAACAGGATAAGTGTGAGGAAAAAACAGGATTCAAGTTCTTACCACCTAAAATAATCCTCCCTTAGCTAACTGAGAAGCAGCACTCTCCATAAAATTTAAATTATGGCTTTTAAATAATAATGAATTGGTTATTACCCACTGCATCAAAGCAACTTTGCAATGGTTAGCACAGTAACCAAACCTACACTTTCTGGATGTTTTTATCTGCACAGAGCAAGGGAAGTTCTCAACCAAAATTTATGAATATAGTTTGACTGTTACAATTTCAACGCATCCATATTCATCTCAATACTGTGTGAAGTCTGTGTGAAGTAGTGACTTCATAAGAGGAGCTTCACTTGAACTAAAAGGATGAGCTACTTCCCTGTTACTTAACTAGAGGTAACCTGAGACTGTCAAGCTCACAAGCCTAGAAACTTAAAGAAAATGGGACACACATGGCCACTGGAAAGGCTTCTAGGAGCACAGCTAGACTAGGGGCGCAGCTAGAAGGACTACGAGGACATGAAGATGTCCTGCTGCTTTTGGATTTTCGTTTTATTCATAGATCTTACTCTTATCTGTCATTGATTTGTTGATCAGTATGCTTCTAGTTTCCTGCTCTGGAGTACTTTCTCCATGGAAAAGCAAGAGGAAGACTTTCCAATTGGGTCATGTTTTACAGCTTTTTGTCATGTTTGCTTCAGCTGTAAGAAAACACAGGACAGGAAGACCCCAAAAGGTCCCTTTCCCATTTTCTTAGCATGCTGCACATAGCTAAGAATAGTTTTTCAGTAAGAAGGGGAAATAGTTTAAGCTTCTGTAATTCTTTAAGAGTTGGTTTGAACCACAACACAAGACACCACAAACATCCAGTAGTGCCTAGTTCTACTCGTAGGAAGAGTTTGAAGGACAAATTGCTTGTATGATATGAAAAACATGTTTAACAGGAGAGTCCAAAGTTTGTTTGTTGGTCTTTGTGGGTTGGGGGAACACAAAAGCAAGTATTTTCCTAAATGCCTATATTGACATTACCAAGAATTTGCCAGATGTTGCAAGTACAACTCTTCTTGCAGCTTTTATGCTAAACTTGGTTAAAAAGGATTAAGACATTAATATTTGTAATGTTACAGAAGCTGATTCAAAACATCTGTCATTTTATCACAGAGCCCAAGAATATTCCTGTGTCAACATGCAGTTAACACTTACAGCTCCAGCTGTAACAGTAGCAGAGCACCAGGTTTCTCTTGAGGAATAAGCTGCAGTAATAATTTCACTTGACAAATTCAGAGTACTAAGTCATCTGGTCTGTATGCTGTAAAAGCAACTTCATCACAAGCCATCTCATTAAAATCCAGTTGCTCATTTGTGTATTCTTCCATGTTTAGCAAGCCTCTAGGAAGTATAGTATCAATGGGAGCATTTAATCTCACATCAGGAATTTGTTGCAAATCAGCACAGCTTCATGAAGTTCTCTACAACTTGTCAATTTCTTTAGATGTCTGTCCTGAAACAATGAACTCAAGTATTTGCTATAACTCTACCAGGAAGACAGTTTCTACATCGCATGTCTATGTCTGGAATCCTGCTAAGATGAGCTATTGTATCCTAAATAATTTCAAAGCAGAGTTGGCCAGTCCTTTTTTCTCATCATATTTCTGTGAAGTAAAAACTGGCCTTGATTTCCAGACTATGAACAATCCATCAGGCAGGAAAGCTACGCCATATTCATACCTACTTCTTGCTAGCACAGATTTTTATGTTTTAGTCCAGAACAAAAACAACAACATGAACAAAGATAACTAAATCTCCTTGTGAAAGCACTCTGAATATAGCTTACAGACTGGGGGGCCTTACACACGACAGTATAAGAAAGACGACAGCTGAAGCTAATGGTAACCAGTTGCATACTCTGTACCTTTCAGAGTTCATCCCGTCCCCCAAGGTTAGCCCTCTGAAGGCCAAAGCACATCCTTTATCTTGAACTGAGTCCAGAGACAGTTTGTCTCACTGGGCTCAAAGTGGCAAGGGTACAATAACTATTTCACAATTGTTCACTTTTCCCTTTGTGAAACCAGTCATTTGAGCCCAATTAATAGGAAAAACCTTTGCGAAGGGGGAAGGGGCTCCAGCAGCAAAAAGAGAAGCAAAGGGTACTTAGCTCTGTTTTCCTTCATTGCTGTCAGCCAATATTTTCATTGCAAACCACATCCTGTTTTTATTTACAGTATCAAGCAGATCCAGTTGTTGGTATTTCACTTTATTTCACTCAGACCTTTTCAAGACAGCTGCTCAAGTGACTATTTTTAATCAGGCTCTGATCCCTAGCTACTGTCATCCACATAAGTTAGCAAAACAGAACTTCATGCATCCTGGAATAAATGGCAAAGCTTTGTTCTTTGCTGTTAAATCCAACAGCTCCAGGGTGCATCATTACATTTCCCAGTCCTCCCCCAGTTTTACAGGTCATTCAAGAATTTGGATGAGATAACATTAACCACATCCAATAAAGGTCTGTTTGTTTGCAAACAGTGAATGGAAGAGACGAGCAATCTTGAGAAGTTTAATAAAAAAAACAGGGTTACATGTCGCTCCTAGATTTAATGTTTCTCATCCCACATGATTGAAACAAGTGATTTGTAACTAAGAAAAGTTAACCTTTATTGTATCTAAACTACACAGTATGTTTTTCCTTCAAAGGCTCCCTTGAAAGTACCGAATAAAGTAGGTTTCCAATTTCATCACTACTCATCTCACTTAGACCTTATTAGATTGATACATCACTTAAATTAGATAGTTTAGGCACTGATTTAAGCAGCTTTATGTAAGTTTTTCTACTTAACTGTAGTGGAATAGGACAATACAAATAAAGGCATAAAGGCTGAAATCTAAGTTTAAAGGAACAGCTGAATTCTCTTTTTTGCTTCTAGTTTAAGCCAACCTAACAATGCACGTATCTGTGCATCTGTCAACAGGACCGCTTCTTTTTCCCTTCAAGCTAGGCACAAACCTAAATAGACCAAATCAGAGCCTAGCTGCTTTGCCTCTCAGTTAATATGGATGCTGTATATTGGCTCCAGGGTAAGTATGAGAAAACCAAGAGACTGCATTCCAAGCATAGCAAGGCATAGTTTCAAAGTCCTCTGGCAATAAGTCGAGTAAATTAGAACACTCCAGCCATCTGGTCCCTAAAACAGCAAGCTGACCTACCTGTCTATACTGGAGATTAAGACAAATTCAGTTGGCTCGAGTCAAAGGAAATCCTGCTGTCCAAGTAAAATACATAACTATAGAACAAAAGCCATATGGAAAACTGGAAGTAACATCATTTGGGTACCAAAGATACTTATTCATACTGTTAGTGTCTGCTTTGGTTAATTCTAAAATACATGAACTTGACAGAAAGGAAACAAAGGCACAGAACATGTGAGACTTTACCAAACTATTCAAATTCCTGAGTTAAAAACTGCTTTAAGACATGCTGTAACTCCACTTCATTCTAGTAACATAAGTGAGCTCTGACCTTCAAGCACACACAAAACTCAGCTGGAGAAATAAGATACAGTAATCATCTTCTGGAAATGAAATTCACAGCTGAATTCACTACTTTTACCTTACAAGGAAGCCCATGGAAGGTTCCTCATACCATACAGCACAGACTTCGAAAACACTTGCAGTTCATTCCTGCACACCCAGACCTGTGAATCATCACGAAGTCTCTGAGCACCTCTTACAAATCCTGCTGCAGAAGTACAGATTAGTACTGTCTTAAACGATAGCAGACGATACCACAGAGCTAAGTTCTCTCCTCGTTCAGATGCCTGTCTGAACAGCAAACACTATGCACAACAGAGCTGTACGTAACCCTGCATCTTCTAGTACCTACCAAAACTCTATCCAACATGCAGCTACACAATTTTCCCCACAAGTAACTGAGATACATCCTGTCCTTCCTTTTAGTCTAAACACTAAACCAAGTGTTCTATCTTAATAAGTTTCTTGATACTTCTCTTTGATTGTATAGACACCAACCAAGCCAAAAAGCTTTACCACAGGAAGTTCATAGATCATTTCAAGGGCATGAAAATTTTTATTCCACGTACTCACAGGTCACTCACTCCTCTCTCTCTGATATATGACAAACAAAACTGGACTTAGACAGCCTCTAAAACAACCTAAACTATAGCTTCACGTAGGTAGTAATAGACTTACTTGCTTTTCCTACATCAGGATGCAGAGTTTGACGTGGTCTTCATAAAAATCATTACATTGGTATTTCACTTATTTGTGTTGGCACAGAAAACATTCAAGGACACAAAAGAGGCAGATGAACACACTGTTACTTAGTGAATAATAAATTTTAGAAGCAGAGAAGGTTCACCAGTTTAAGACCTCCCACTACATAAAGTGGAAGGCACATGTCTACTATAAATGCCTTAATTTCATTTTGATATTCAGTTACATTTAAGATCCGCTTGTTACTTTCAATAATTTTTGAAGACATAATTTCCCAGGTATTGCTAGCTACATGAAGAATTTTCATGTGTCAAAACCAAAAGTGTAGGTTTAGCTATCAGACTGAATTTTAATATCTTGTTTGTTACATATAAACTTGGTCAGCACTGCTTCCCTTCTGAACTCCCTCCATGAGCATCAGTGGTTACAGAGTAAGACTTCCTTTTTTCTTAGAGTTCAACACAGCAGCAGCTCACTACAAGAAGGTAACATTTTGAAGCACAAGAAAGGAAAAAGCAGTTTTGAACAACTCTTCTGATAGCAGACAAGGAAGAGCATCCTTCTTCTGACTTGAAGCCACAACAAAATGAGAATACAGATTCACTTCCAGCCTCTGACAGCAGTGATGCTTATCAGCAGCAAGATAGCCAAATAGAACAACACTCACCATCCCACTATTAACATGACATTGCATTTCAACTTACTCTAAACATCACCATTGACACAGCTACTGTCATAAAGCCACCTTTCATTCCAACCACTTTGGAAATTTACGATTCCCTCCCCAGCACTCATGGATCTGTTCCAAGAACTTGTTCTTACATGCCCATCATAGATGATCACTCATTTATCTGCATCTTTATTTCCAGTATTTATTTCCATGATCTTTACAGGTTACTAAAACTAACTGGGTTTAGTGCTAAACAATGTCCTGAAGTAGGGAAGGAACATGTAAGAGATGCAGCTTTCACTTGTTTACTCAGGTCCACCTGCAAAGGCATGAACTAGATAGAAATCTACAATTTTTGCCTAAAAGTGCAAAAGGAAACATTTTTCACTGGGTCCTTTTAATATTTCAGAAAAGTATTTCCCTATTTTAATACATATATGTGAGAAGTGCCTGTTTCTTCAACCAATCTGGGATAAGTCCTGCCACAGTAAATGTTTCTTCACCAGCAAAAGATACACTAACATAGCATTTTACACTGATTATTCATCTTCTGCAGTGATATTAGGCGATTCGTTTTTCGAAGGGACTCATTTTTCTTGTGTAACAGTTGATTCAAGTGTAAAGTTAATGGCATAAATCGTTACTCAAATGTTTAATGTGATGCTTTGATTAGCCACAATAATATCTAGGTACATTAAATAGAACAAGGACTATAAATGGTGGGCTGTTTTCCAAGGGACAGAGCTCATTTACAGCACCCTTAAAACCTTACCTGTGTCAGAAACATGGTATTACATAATTATTTTCCAGGTTGATTTCACCCCCAGTGCTCAAGGCCACTTATACCTGCTCCACAATTAAGTGAGTCATATTCTACACACTGATGTGGGAATCACGACAAAGAACTTGCAAACAAAGCGTCCTCTATCAGACTTCTGCCAACTGCATGCGTATTTTTAATAAAATCAGATGAAGTGTCTGATCTGACAACAGTTCTGGGTGAGATCAAACAAGAAAATTAGCATCAGCAAGAAACTCAAAGCTCACAATCAAGTACTTAAACAATGGAAGAAAACTAAAACACCTTTACCATTTCATATTATCTAATTGCTACCATGTTTAGCTATAGGTGGCAATTCTAACTTTTTTAGAAGCTTACTCACACACACCCCGAACAAAAACACTTCATCTTTTTTTTTGAGGAAGTTCTGAATTTAAAAGCCACAGAAGAGCAGAGCATCACTCTTCTTAGAAACCACTATACTAGTGTGAAACAACAACTACATATTTCTGGGGCAGCTAGCAAGCCAAGAAGAAAACCTGTCTGAGGAAAGCAACTGCTCAGCTATGAAATCAAAACCTACATCCTTTGAGTTTAGAAAACCCCTTATATCCTACCAATGTCATGCTACATACAACACAGTTAATCAGCACCACCAAAATATTTGAAGCCAAAGCCACATGCAGGAGAGAGTTTGGCACCTTTTCTTCTTGCAGAGAGCAATGATGTAGAGATCTGTCACAGAAGAGAATAAGAAACAGCTCTTCAAACCAGTTACTGCTTCAAAGTTATGAAGTTTCCTTAGCATTTCACTACCCTGAGTAATTGGAGAAGAGGTCAGATGCTACCTGCCCCCACCAAAAACTACAATGGGAAAATTGATATGCCAGAAGTTGGCTTGCAATTGGGAGAAAAAAATATATTCTAGAGTTTGGAGTTACAATAATCTGTCAAGCTGAGAGGAAGGAAATGGGATCAACAGAAAAAATATATTTCTTCCTGCTGCATGTGGGGTGGGCTGGGCTGACAGCCCAAGTGCCAGAACAGCCTGCCCAGGGAGTTGCGGAATGCACATTCTCTCCAGCATTAACTTCACAAAAGTAAAAGTAGTGCTATGCTTCATCAAGTTACCATTTTTTTCCAGAGAAAGACCAAAGGGAATCTCATACCAAACTAAAATTTATTGACCTTCCACTCCTTGATGTTCTGAAAAAGGCAACTTTTTTAAAAAATAGCAAAGAATCACGCAGCACATTTTCAGCTGCTACAGTCAAGTCAATGGTTTGGCAATTGCTGGTCCTTCACGGTCCATTTTTTTGTCACTGTATCAGGGCACACTAAATAAAAACTGACCTTTTCACTACTGTGCTGCCCGAGTTTGGGAGAAACTGATCTGTTTAATCTCCCAGTTACTAAGCAAAAGTATTATGCTGTAAAAGCTGCAAAGACAGCTAGGCTTGTCAAAGTGATGTTCAGCATAGTGCAACAAATACTAGTCAGTTTACTAACTTCTCCTCTCACCTAGAACCTTGTAAGTTGTGCAACAATTTATGAACATTTATTTACTTGAGCATAACTTGAGTATTTAGTGTGTTTTTTTTGTGACCTATTTAAAATAGCTTTTGCAGACTTAACTGACTTTGGTTTAAACCTATCCATGCACATTCAAAGACTGAAACTGGAAACTTAACAATTAGTCCTAAACAAAACTTAATTTGTTACTTCCTTCAAGTTTTAAAAGCAAACACACCATTAAGAACAGCACTAGCAAGTAAGCTCCCCAGCAACTTCCAACTGGATGCCTGAAGCAGCATTTTTATACTGATAACCCTTAGTCATCATTCAGTACATATTTCAATATTAAAAACTTTAAGTATGTTTAGTATCCATGGAGTTTAAATACAGACATTGGAAGTACCAGCTTGTCTGAGCACTAATCATTTCATTCAATTCCACATTGCTGTATCTCATTTTGATATTAACCATTTTAACCATTCATTACCTATGCACAGGCAAATATTTTACTCCTAAATGACAAGTCCAGTTGTTCAAAACCTAACCAAATTTGTTGTCACCAGGAACCAGGATCACTCCAGAACTCTTGTCAAAACTAACAGGTTATGTGGCACTCACACGTACTGACAGTCCATCTTGTTCAAGTCGCAGTTTCTGCTCCTTCCAAGGAAGTTATTAATGCAAACAAAACATGGCCTGCATAAAAACGTTTTATTAATGTTTCCCCCCCCAAAGAGTTGCAATAAGCAGCCTCTTCCAGAAGCAGGAAAAGGTTTGAAGACAGAAGAGGAAGAAAGGCTGCTGGAGAAACTCACGTTCCAGATCACAGCTTCTGATAGCTTCCCTGCTTGACAGAAGGAGCCTGCAGAGGAGCTGATGTCCAGGAAGTGGCTGTAAGATTACAATCGGGCAAGTTCATACAGACTTTCTGGTTTGGCCTTTAATAACCTTCCCATGTCATCACACCTGCTCCTTTCATTATAGAACAACCTTTTTTTTTTTAAGTTTCATCAAAAAACAAAAACATACCAAACATTGTTCAACATACAAAAACATTCATTACTCTTTGTCATCACACTGACTTAAGTAAGGCAACACCCATAGTTTATCCACTACAGGCCAAAGCCATCCCAAACTATGTGCGGTTACAGAAGTCACTCACTGTTACTTTAGCACTTATGGGACTTCACCTATTCAAGAAATTCCTTTCCATTGCCTTTTTTATGCACTCTTCAGCATTTAAGGAGGGATATGCCCATCTTAGTTATTCATACAAACACCCAGCATCATCAGTGTATTCATCAAATGTCAAAAAGCAAGTCTATCCTCTATCATCTATTCAAATAAACAAGTCAACTGCCAGATAAACACCACCACAAGAATATCAAGTACTCCTGAATACCCTTATGAACTACAAATGTTTAACTTGCAATCTTCACATAAGGCAGCTTTCTGGTCTTTGCCTACTGCTAACCCAAACCAAGGCTGCCTTGAATTAATGATGTGCATCTTTTGGGACAGTTAAAGAACTTAAACTGTTTTGGAATTACCATACAAGACTTACTTTAAATTGTCTAAACATGACTTAGAGAGCAATGACAATAGATTGGCTGCTGAATACACAAACATCTTTATACTTTACAATTACCTTAAAGGACTTTGTAGCGAGGTGGCAATCAGGCTCTTCTCCCAAGCACCAAGTGGTAAGACAAGGGGAAGTGGCCTCAAGTCGTGCCAGGGAGGTTTAGGCCAGATATTAGGAGAAATTTATTCACTGAAAGGGTTGTGCAGCATTCGAATAGGCTGCCCAGGGAACTGGTTGAGTCACCATCCCTGGAGGTCTTCAAGAAATGTGTAGACTTCACAGCATGGTTTAATGGTGGCATTCAGTTCTAGGTTAAAGGCTGGACTCAATCTCAGAGGTCTTTTCCAAACTGAATGATTCTATGATCTTACACTGCATACAGAAGTCTGAGCATAAAATTGTAAAATTAGCCAGAGCAGCATGTACTTTCCTCAACTGCAATTCATCACTTCATTTATGCATTGTGTGCATCTGAGGACCAAGGTGAAGCATGTCACTTGCTTGAATAAGCCTTCTTACGCCATCATATAACCAGTATAACGCAAGTGCTTACAAAGAAGAGTTCCTATAGTTTTCCTGTCAGATATTCTAAGCTTCAAAGAGGCACTTCACTGACCCTTGAGCTTACAAACCAGGAAGAATTGGTTAGGGAATGTCCAGTGACCGTGAGATGGTGGAATTCAGGATCCCGGAAGGCAGGAACAAGATAAATAAGGCCCTCACCTTCCAGAGAAGAGACTTTGTCCTTCAAGATATGCTTGAAGAAATCCCACATTCTTCGCAAGAAGAGGAGTTCTGGAAAGCTGACTGTTTTCAAGGATCACCTCCTTCAAGCTCCACAATGTATCACCCCAAGCAAAGATAACAGGAGGCCTGCATGAAGGAACAGACTACTCCTGACATAACTCTGACTTAAAAAGGAAGCATACAAGAGGCAGAAAACTGGAGAGGTGACTCAGGCAAGAAACAGAGGCACTGAGTATGCAGGCATGTGGTCAACCCCAAAGTCCATCTGGAGTTAAAACTGGTGAGGGACATGAAAGGCAACAACAACAAATGTTTGTGTACCAGCAGCAAAATGTAGACCATAAAAAATGTGGGCCCACTTCTGAATGGGTGGGGGGCCTGATGATAGAACAGAAGGCTGAGGTACTTGATGCCTTCTTCAATTAAGCCTTTACTAATAAGACTTGCCTTCAGCATTCTCAGGTCCCTGAAGCTCTCTAAGTCTGGAGACAGGCAAATCTACCTTCAGCACAGAGATCAGGTCACATTCACTGTTCTGTGAGCATAACCATTGATGGAAGATAAAATGCAATTTTATTACTCACGGTGTCTTAATAAGGATTCTAAGCCAAGAGCAGCAAGGCATACAAGTGTTCTACAGGAACAGTTTGTTTCTGTCTTCTGCTCTTCATTGGATAACCCTGACATGAATCATCACCTTCCTACCATAGCTAGGGAGTTCAGGCTACTGGGAAGCCGCTCCAACACATGTTCTCACAGGGAGAAGACAAGCTATCCAAACTGTAGTCATCAAGTAGTCAATACAAGCTGACAGTTTCAGTGATCATGGCAAGGCTTGGAGACGTATTCTGGTTGGTTTTCTCTCCCTCTTTTTTCCCCTTTCATTAGTTATCCATTGGTCATTACCCAATTAAAGTAACTATTCTGGAGGATCAGAATATTTATTACTTCAGAGTAAGATTTTCTTTCAAAATTAATTCAAAATGTTTTCATAGAAAACTTTGGTTCTTGTCTCAGGACAGGGCCAATGCAAGTCATTCCTCATAAGATTTGAATAATTAGGCAAAACAAATGAAGGGAAGGTTTACCCTCTACTGATTCTCTATGCAATCTCCTCTCATCCTTAAAGATTCAGTATAGTTTTGACTTAAAGACGCAAACCAGACCTATTTCCAAACACTATACACAGTGTTTTAAATATTCAGTTTTGAGATGCTAGAACGCTAAGCTCATGTTTTGCAGAGATCCACAGATCCTTATTAGTGAAGCATTTGTAACTGAAAATAAGATCCAGCCCTTATTTTATCTCATTTCTCTCTGCAGCTAGTCATCTCACATGCCTGAAATGTCTTCTGAAATGCAGATACCTGCAACAGCCACCCATGTGTGCTACATCTCCATGCACGTACACAAATTATTACTTTAGACTCTAGTTATAGAACATGCTATATTTTAGTTCTCTTGCCTAATGTCAAAAATTGAGGAAGAAATTATGCAGTGAAACATTAACTACTCTGCATCCATGCACTAAATGAATTGTACATGGTTACAAAGATATTTTAATATCCAAATTTGATAATGCCCATGTCTAATACAAATTCCTATTGTTATGTTCAAAGATTAATGCCAGGAGTGTTAACATTCGCTAGGTTTAAAAACCATGGCTACTGAGGTAGGGTCTGTGTCATAAAGAATTGCTTCTCAGCACTTGACTGAGCAAATGATGGAATAGAATTTATCACTACAGGAAGAAAACCATCATTATGTAGAGAGTTTCCTACCATCTAATTTGGCAGTCAGACTCGCTTTATAGAGGGAGAATTGGCAGCAGAAGAAAATAGATATTGCTAACTTTGTCTTCATATCAGAAGTGAAAAGACACAAAGCCAGAAAGACCCAATAAAAATGCAGTTAGAAAGAAGAACTTCAGAACAACGCATACAAGCTGAAGTGGGGATTAAAAAAAAGTCTTAATTCTGTGAGGCCACTGACATAATTAAGCAGTAATCAAGACAGTGTCAAATCAGACCATTCTGTCTTTTGGAGAAGTATTTGCCAATCGTTTCATTTGGCTTGTGTATAAGAACTCAAGCAGATGTGGAACCCAACCAACATACCTTGCATTTTCAACAATTTCCTGTAGCTAGCATTAGCATCGCACATTTGCTCAACACTTCTTTAAACCCATTGCTTATCCTCCCACCTCCCACCCAGCCCCCTTAAAGATTCACTTCATCAATCTCAATTACAACTATAGTGGCAAGGAGAAAGACACCTGGAAGTTACCCTGCTGATATCATCAAGCTATACATCTCCAACTGTAAGACATACTGAATTATATTGTATGTGGTTCATTCCTTTGCTAAAGCTCCCTAAAGGAATTCATGTCTGCAGTCCGATACCCCTGCAAGGAAAAAGAATATCCTCTAGCTTCAAAGCACAAAGTAGAACTACATGACACACTAAGTTGCAAGAAACTGGGAGCAAGAAGCCTCTCAGCCTTGGCCCTCACTATGGATTTAAGAAGTCCTCCCTGTGGAAGGATACACTTATACAACAGAAAGCAAATATTGAGTTTCCCAGAGCCGGACTGGTATACACCATTTTGCTGGCATATGGAACTTTTTAGCCCAACAAACCACTGTAAAACTATCCACTACTGAATAATACTCTCAGTTTTTATGCCCAAGAGCAAGCTGCTTGTACTTACTAATGGAGGCCTTCACCATCTCCACACACATTTAAAGGAACAGAGAACAGGAGATTCCTTTTAGAGCTAATGGAAGACACTGGTATAAATTAAGTTTTCAGATATAACAACAGAACAAACGTTATTCCACTCAAATCAGAAGCTGATTTATTACTTATGTAAAGATGATCCCTAACAGATAAAAGCAAGAAAGAAGTTATGATGTGTTTTTGTGATTACAGAGTTGTTTTCTTCCTAATTTTTCATTAATCACCCTTTCCCCCACCCCCACGCACACTGGGGTTATCAGCTCTCAGAACATATGGCCACTTTTCCCACAATATGGTAAAAGAAACCTAAAGAAACTGCAGGCACACCAAAATAAAGTGTTCTTCAAAAGCAATTGTTTAAAAAAAAAAAAACTCTTGCCTAAAACTGTTCACATTCCCACTATACATAAGGCATAAAAGCCTACAGCGAAGAGGTCTGTTCTTTCAGAAGATCTTCAGGGCTCTTCTGGTACTGTTATTCACTTGCCATTTGGCAGTAAGTTTGAACACAGCGTAGTTCAGATGAGTTACTAGAACAAGCTATGTCTTTCAGCATGAAGATACAATGCAATAAGAACACAATGAAACTGGGAGGAGGTGGCTGAAGCAGGAGTTTATCTATGCATCTCCCTTGATGAGTTACAAACACCAAGAAAAATGACTCTGCAAGTTCCTGCAGACTCTTGACTTGAGAGCCTTCTTTTGTGCTGTGCAGAAAACTCTATACAGAAAAAGCTCACTGTTTTTCTTCTCCATCCTCCTCCACAAGGCTCTTAATAGAAATAGTGCAAGCTATTTTCTCCTCTAAACCACAAAGTTGTCCCCAAGAGCTCACTCCTGTCTTGTGTACCCTGAGATGCAGGTATGCCAGCTATGCCAGAAGAAAACATTTAGAGATGAGAAGGCTGTTTTTCCACTCCGCTCTCCACAACCGAGTATTTCTCCTTATTAACAGTGTTTAGCCATGCATTTGACTTACTGCTGCAACTGTGACAAGGGTTTCAAGGCAGGCTGCGTCTTTCACCAAATTCATGAGTGATTTCCAGTCTGGTGGGCTGCAGGTACCTGCAGGCAATTCACAGCCTGTCCAAGGAAAACGCAACAGCTCTTGCTGCCCAGCCCTGCAAGACTCAGCAACTTGTCACACTTGAGAGGCTCATGGATGTGCACCTAGAACATAACAATTGCTTGAGGTGATCACTTCATTCACTAGGATGAGGTAGGACAGCTGCTACACATACACTAAATGCCATTCTCCCCCACTTCTTTGTTTTTAAAACTTTATGCCACTGCCTAAGTACTTCACCTGTTTCATGAGTCCTCTGTGTGGTTCTGGTTGTGCATGGATGAGGTGGGCTTCAGCTGATGATAGTTTGAAGAGACTGACCTCAGAACTTTAGCAAGTGACATGAACCTGACATGAATGACTGCCTGACCCAATGCTACACTGTTGCTCTCATCTAGTACAACCTCCAGTTAAGCTTGATCTTGATCATACCCATTAATGTTATATTAGTGCCTGGACAGCAGGACTAGGAGGTAACATCTGATAAACCGTGACTGTAAGACGAGATATTCATTATCTATGGAGACCCTTACTCTTGATTAGCTTTGCCTATTTGCTGTTTTTGATGCAGAAAGATGTCTATATTGTTTCACAATCCTCCAAATCTCAGTAGATGAACAAATGTATACATCACAGCATCTACCAAAGCACATTTCTGAGAAATGTTGTAATTAACTACATGAGCGAGCAAAGCAATTTTTCCCCTATAAAAGTTAATCTAATAGAAACTGGACACATGCAAACACTTATGAAACATGTAGATTCAAATACACGAGGGCAGCACAGATAGCACCAAGGATGGAAAGGCAGAAGCAGCAGCATCAGTTAGAGGAAATGCTGACCTGTCTATCTGTTCTGCACAATCTCAACCACTTCATTGTGACCACAAACACCTGACAAATCTTTTATGAGCATTTCCCACCAGTAGTCACCTGCTTCAAATAGATCAAGCTTAGCTGAGATGAAGGACAGAAACATGGTAATAGTCTCAAACAAAGCTGGTCAACTCTTCCAGAACACTGACCTGGTTCAACAACCTAGCCTCTGAAAAGCAACATCTCAAGTCGCTGACACCACTCCAGTGTTTAAATTGTGCATACTTCAGTCTCCTTACAGGTTCCCTCTATTACCTTAGTTCTCATGCAGAGTTACTTCCCTATCTGTCAAACTCAGCTGCTTCACCTATGGAACTGATGTTAGGCACAGGCACAAGGACTCTGCTCTGAAGCAGTTCAATTCACAACACCAGTGTGAAGTGACAAGCGTAGTCTATGCTTGTAATGACAGAAAGCCAGAATCCATCCAAGGCACTAAGTGAATAGAGCTTAAAAAGGCAGGGCAGAATTTGGTTACTCTGTTTGGCAGTAGTATAACATCACTTTGAACATAAATGTTAGTAAAGTCACTACTGGAAAGTAGTTGTTTTTTTTCCTACCTATTGAGTGCTGAAGTTACATTATGTAGTGTGTGATAGGTTTACATGTTCTGCGTTATCATTAGTCATCTTTGATAGAAACCCCTCCTTAAAAGGTAGATATTTGATGAATGCTTTTAAAGAGTTAGAAAACTAAGCCACCACAAGGTTCCTCTCCTTCCAAGCGAAGTTTGAACACTCAGAACTCTGAATTCCATTTAACTTCCCACTACAGCAATAGAATATTTGGCAAGCCCCAAGTTACTCCCTGCCTGTTGACTAATGTTTTTCTAACCAGTCCCATCATTTTTGTGTTACATCTTCAGGTACAAGAAACATGAAGCCAAGCCCCAGGCCTTCCATAAGCAGCACGCAGCCATTCCAAATACCAGCCAATAAAAACATTAAGATCTTCAGCTTAAAAAACTCATTTAGTACATTATTCATCTTGTGGTGTTAATCTTCTCCTCTCATTCTTGGATCCATTCAAAGGTTATTTAGTAAACTTCTGCCGCTTATCTTTACATGCGGACCTTTCACATGAGCAACACACACCTCATTTCATAGTTAACAATGTCATCAAATGACTTAAACTATTTGGACTGTTCTACAAAGGTTACCCCCTATCAGCATGCTCTAGAAGTGGTAGAATCCAATTCACATACACTGGAAACTAATACAGAAGTACAGAACAGCAAATCTTTGGTGTTTAGCATGGTGAAAGATTAACTTAGGTGAACGTTTAATTTCAGCAATGACTTAAACTTTCTCTTGCCTAGAAAGACTCCAACTAGCTTCAACAGGAAGCTGGGAAGTATACCTACAGTAGGTGTTGGTAGGTGTCTCCAGGTGTGCAAACCTTAGATAAAACATGAAGGTAGCTTCATATAAGCCTTGAAATATAGCACATTAATTTCAGACAGAAAATACAGAAATGAATGCCCAATTGCAAACTGAAGGAAAAGCTCTCCCATAGAGGTCTGTAGTCAAGATATACCTGAGAAAGACTCCCTTGCAGTTTATCAACTAGAGCTTTAACTTACAGAATGTCTATCAAATTCTGCTCCACCCTGGATGTAGCATATTGTGTTACCTGTATCTCAGGAATATTAACAAAATTAACTGTAAAGAAAGTAACTGCATGTGGCTCCTCCCTTGAAGGAGGTATCTTCTCTCTTCTTAGTCCATTTCCCAATACAGCACACTTCGTAGGGCCTGGCACAAGAGAGAGTCTCAGCTCTTCCAACACTGCTACCAGTTAATTACACATGCAATAATGACATGGATTAAGTACTGCACCTTCCAAACTGTGGTGCCCTTACTATAGGCTGAGAAGCTGGTAAATGGTGCTGCTATGTAGCAAGTTATCACTGGTAAAGTGTGATTTCTCTTCTGGTCAGTATTCACCATCATGTATGCTTTCCAATACTTACAGCACATGGAGAACCCCAGACAGAGAAAGAAGTGTAGAGAACTATCAGCCACATTGCTGTCTTGGTTACACTAGCAATTTCTTTTCTGAAGCCACTAGAAGACCAGCAATTAGAAAACTTGACAGAACAAATATCCCTGCTTACATGAAACTGCAGTTTCAAATATTACCTTAAGAATGATGCACTAAAAGCACAGCTCTGGATAAGAAACATAACTTTATCTCTGTGTTTTATTTTGTGTAGTCAAAGCTGTGTTCTAACAAACCGGGACATCTTTTCTTTTATGTACCTACTCAAGTTACACTTCTGTTGGCTCTTTGTGAATTACCATAGTCTTTCCTCCTATCAAGCTAGCACACAGGGAAACCAAGTCAGAGGCTTCCAAAACAATGGCTCAACATAAGAAAAAGAACTGGCATTAGCAAGCTGCAGAAAGAAACCAATTCTGTTTCTGCATTCCTCTAATAAAGGCCGCTTCACCAGACTATGTTTCCTTGGGGTGGGGCATAAAAAAAATAAATAAATCACACAACCCAGTGATACAGGCTAAGCTCAGAAGCAGAGCTTTAATCTGAAGTCTTCCTTTCAAGGAAAAGTATTTCATACACTCCAGCTTCACACCCTTACAGCCAATATACCTACGAGATCAGTTCACTGCTGCAGGCAGAACGCTCTTCATCAGAACTCATGAGTTCCAGCTCAAGCCAGCAAGAAGCACAAGCATTCCTGACAGTACATCCTATAGAAATAAGTCACGGAATCACAGGAAGCAGAAGCCACGGTTACACTGCAGAACCTCAAAGTGACGAGTTATTATTGCAGCAGCAAGTACTGCAGGCTAAAATCTAATAAACACATCACTTGCATTAGTCATCTTGACAGCTTCTTATACCCACAAGCCTCACGACCTCAGTACTTTAATGCATCTATCAGTTACGAGTGATGAGTTTAACTGTTTTTAAGTATTTCATTTTACATTAAATTTTTTTGGCAAGAGATAATGCCTGCCATGAACAGGTTAAGAACATTACAGGAATCACACTGAGCAAGCAGTGTGATGTCTTAAAGTGAATCCCGAGTGCCTGCAAGTGAACCTAACAGAAGCGCAAGGTTACCAACTGCTAAGGAAACACCAGCGTGCAGTGTTTCAGTGCTTTCTACATCAAGACATTTCTGCTTTGCAACAGTTTGCTGTACTTCTGATGCAGCTGGTCATAAAAGTATTAATAGAAAACACTTCTACCATTAGTCACTCGCACTTCTCAGGCTGAAGAGCCTATACTGCAAATACTTGTGCCTTGAAAAGTCGCTCTCCATCCAGCTGCACTCACGAAACCAAGCGATTCGAGCTGAAACCCCAGCGGAGCAGGGCAACCCTCGGCGGCGGCTCTGCCGGCAGCGGCTACAGCTCGCCCTCCCCGTGCCCAGGGCAGCACCAGAGGCCCCCAGAGACCGCCGGCAGGCTCCGTGCCTCCCCCGGCCCGTGCCCGCCAGGCACCGCTCACAACCCCGCACGGCAGCCCCCGGGACACCCGGGCGGCAACAGTTGGGGCCGCTCCGAGACCTCATACCCGGGGGGCACGCAGCCAAGCTCTGAGGGGCTTCGTCGCCGGGGTGGGGGCACAAATGGGGCTGTTGGGAGGCTTCCTCACCGCGTCCCGGCGGCGGACACGGCTCTGGGCGGGCCGCCCGAGCCCCACGGCGGCCGTTAACGGGCGGCCAACGGGCACCTGCGTGAGGGGAGCGGCCGGGCCGGGCCGGGCCGTGCGCCCCTACTCACCCGCACCAGGTTGCTGACAGCGGCCTGCACGGCCGAGACGGGGGCGGTGAGGTCCGGGATGGCCTTGCCGTCCACCTCGCCCTCCTCGTGCATGATGACCAGGTGGGAGATCTGCTGGGCCACCGGCTCCAGGATGCTCTCGATGGTGCGCGTGTGGAACACGGGCATGGCGGCGGCGGCGGGGCGGCCCCAAGTCCGCACAAACTCCTGCGAAACTCCGGCCCCGGGGGCTGGCACCGCGCGGGGAAAGCCGCGGCCTCCGCGGAAGCAGGAAAACGGGGAGGAAATAAAAAGTAAAAAATAAATTTTAAAAACCACGAATCCACCCCGAGCTCTCCGCCCCTCCCCGGCGGGCTGCGGCAGCGCGGAGCGGCGGCTCCCGGCTCGGGCTGGCGGTGGCGGGACTCGAACCCACCGCTCTCCTGCCTGCCCCTCGCGGCGCCCACCCCGCACTGGCACCCGGCGGCAGCCAGGCGGCGGCTTTTCAGGCGCCACAACCTAGCCCCCGCGCGCCTCCCCGCCCCCTCGGCCTCCCTCGCCCAATGGCCGAGCCGCCGCCGCCGCCGCCAGTGGCGCAGAGCCGCGTCCGTCAGCATTCCAGCGCCCCCCCCCC
>NC_048898.1:15271176-15282515 GCF_011077185.1 Oxyura jamaicensis
GCGGGCCCCCGCCGGCGGCCGGGGGGGGGGGGGGGGCGGGGGCCCCCCCCCCCCGCGCGGGGGGGGGGGGGCGGGGGGGGCCCCCCCCCCCCCCCCCGCACGCCCACACGCAGCCGCTCGCCGTGCCCGCAGCCCCGCGGCACGCCCCGGGCGCGGTCCCGACCGCTTCCGCTGCCCCTGAGGAGAAGCCTGAGGAGGGTGAGGGGGGGCTGTGCCGCCTCCCGCCCGCCCGCTGCCCCCAGGCACAGGCTTGGATGCGGGGAGCCGTTGCTGCCGCTGGTTGGTCATTTTAAGGAATTTTCGCCTTTGTCCCCACGCTGCTATTTTAAGCCGTATAAGAGCGCTCCCGGCAGGCTTGCCGTTGGAAACGCCTGGGTACGGCGTGTGCCCTGCGCTGGGACGGGGCCGGCCCCAGCCCTGTCAGGCTCCTGCCGCGCGCACGGAGCTCTCCTCACGGCGTCCCGCCCCGCAACGGCTGCGCCTGTCCCCAGGGACCAGGCCGAGGGAGCTGGGGAAAACTCCTTTCAGTCAGGGTTAGAAACCTCAACAGCACCTTCAGCTCCGTCTTCTGTGTGGTGGGAGCTTTGTTTACTTACTGAGCTGATAATGGTAAAAGTCAGACACCTAGTTCTGACCTGCACAGTCCCGGTTTCTTTACAAAGAACTGTACCTGCAGGCTTGATAACTGATAATCACGTTATGCACTGGCATTTGAGACGTAAAAATACCACCTTCTCAGCAGTAATGAGTGTATAAAGTCACTTGAGCAATACAGTGTATTTTGTGCTGTTGAGCATTGGCCGTCCTTCCCAGTTACAATATGCACGTTCCCAGTAGGGCCTCTTTAGCATACAATGGGTTAGTAATAACAAATGCACACAAAAATCCTTCTGGATTGTAATGTGAAGCAGCTAGGAATTACAAAAAGCAATTCGTCCATGTTACAAACTAATAACCTGACAAATTCCATTTTGTGGAAGTAGGCAAACCTTATAAACCACTTCTACCTTATGGGGCTAGCATGTGGGCTAAGTTCTCCGATTCAAAGCAATTGCTTTAAGTCTTGGACCTTTTACGCTGAGTCCTGTCAGAAATATGCATGAGCACACGTGTTTTAAATAATAAAAAAAGTGTTACTTGACAATTTTAAAAGGCTATCTTGGTGGCTCTGATGGGTATGGTCGCTACAGGCAAAATAAAATATAAAAGATCAGACAGACAAACATTTCTGGTGGCTTTCTAAAACTTTACTCACCTACAGTTTTGGGGGGTAGAGTGTTGGCATTTCTTTCAGCATTCGGGTTATATTAATATAATTTTTACCTGTGAAAAAGAAAAATCAATTCCTTGTTTGTACTGCGTGACTGTACTGCAGATCAGTCACTGAAATTCCATGGCTGCTATTGCTGTGGCTACTTAATTTTCAAAGCCACATCCAGCAAAATTACCTGCAATTAACAGCAATACATGTAGCACTATATATATATTTGCATACCACCTTTACACTGTTTTCTCTTTCCTTTGCAGTATTCATATGTCACGTTGATGTCATATACATAACAGCTTGGCAGCAGGTACTGTTTTTATTTTTTTTAACCAGATTCTTTGCCCTTTGCACTGTTCAGTATATGTAATTATGCACTAATTATGCTGCTACTGTGAGATTGCTTCTCCAGTTTATGCAGTTCCATTAACTACAGATCCTAACGGATGGTTAGAAAATAACAATAGATTTGATCACAGTATTTTCCATTTCTTGAGCCCAAGGTGAAAATGTATGAATTCTTTTATTTGTCCTACTTCCAAAATGGTGTTACACATGCCACAATGGATTTCCACTGAGAAAAAAAGAGATGTGGATCCTCCTTTCCACACGCACAACATTTTAGTGTTGTTAAGAAGCTGTATCTATTATTAGCAGTATAGGAGTGACTGGCATCCCAAATAAGATAAAGTGGTTATACTGAAAGGATTATCTTTTAATACACTCTATGTCCGTTGCTATTTCATGGGAACTCAGGTGAGTCCAGTTAAACCCAATTCTGCACAAAGCATGGTATCAGCAAACTTTTCTGCTTACAGAAATATTCATTTTATTTAGGGACACAATATCCCTATATCCTAGATGATAAGTAGTAAATTCTGACAACATGGAATTACCTGAATTTGTAAAGATGTCATGGGCACAATCTTACCTGCATTACTTTTTTATTTTGCAAAACTGCAATGAGAATACACAGGAAGAGATGAAAGACTGTTTTGTGGCTTCAGTCAAGCTAGAGTGGAAGCACAGACTGTCTTCCCTCTGATTTGAATTAAACTTGAGTCCTAGTGAAGTACGAAAATAAGAATTCATGGCCTACACACTGAATATAAAGATCACTAAGCGTCCATGACAATAATCTACCTTCACCAAGTATACATTTTTATTTTCATTACTTAGGCTTAGTTTTTGCTCTGACAATTTGTTTATTTTGCTTTCCACATATTCTGAAAATCCTTTTCCTACACATAGTGTATTTTTATAATGAAGTGAAGAAATCCTCTCTTTGCTTCCACTGAAGTAAGAGATGTATGAATACAGAAGTAGTAGACTTTGTTAGAAAAAGGGAGATGACCGCATGCTGACAAACAGTGTAGCTGCAATGTGGTCTCTACCGCAGTTCTGCATCCTGTGGTGGGTGTACATGGAACTGGAACTACAGCTGGCGGGACCAGTGGAAGCATTTTCAGAGGTTTACGACCTTGCAGTTGTCTGTAATTATAAGGTGTTGTGCTAATACAAATACTTCAGTGAAGTCCATATGTGTGGTTCAGCTGTATGCACTAAACAAATTTTATAGTAGTTATTTTCAGAATTAGGTACCACAGCAATGAATGACCAGGTTTTCTAGGTGTTTAACTTCCCTGTGGTGAATCATCTTTCTCTGGAATGACCTGATCTTGTTCCTTGATTGTACCAGCTTCTAACTTTTCTGAGTTACACCTGTTTAGCTGCTTAATAAAGTGTACAGAAATGCTGTATAAAATGAATGTCATTATTGTCTTGATCCTATGACGGTTTAAGCACATGTCAAAATGTAAGAATTAAAGTCTCATTTTATCATCTTCTGGAGAACTGGAGGCTATTGTTGATCAGCAGACATAGAAGGCATTCTGCAATTCACTCTTATCAAGCCATTAACTTTGGGTAATCTAAGGAGTAAACACTGGATTATCTGAAGACTCTGTTAAAGAAAAAAATAAAAAAATAAATCCTTTTTTTCTGTGTTAATGTCTGCCTTACATTTGGATTGGTATGGATTTGTTGTAGAATGGTATTACTATATTGATAGCTCTAGCATGTAGCTGGCTGACACAGAAAGAATGTATTTCACACCTAAGAAATGACAACAAAGGGAAAAGAGAGAGCAGATGATTAAGCAGATATGACAGTGTAAGTTCACCGTAATGCTCTGTCAGTGTGCCATACCTTTATGAAGATGGCTTCTGCCATGAGACTAGGCTAGGTTCTGTTTCGTTCTGGGTCTTGGCTGGCTGTGTGCTAGGAACTGCAACAAGACAAACACTATACACAGCTTTTTCTACACTGAGTCATCACCAGTCACTTAATGAAATAGATGGGAGCAGACTATCTAGGACTGGGAAATTTAAATCACAATTGCTAGCCATCGCTTGAACACTCAGTTTATTTCATCATACAACACTGCTTGGTTCCTAGCTGCCCTTCTATAGGCGTGTTGTGTTGATCAAACATAGTGGGGCTGGGATCTGCAGAGACTGCTGCTACAGATTCACTGCTTCCTTCAAGGAGTTTCTTGCTAGAAGGTATACACAGCTATGTAGCATCTGCTGGGAAGCCAAGAGTGCAAAAGTAGTTTAGCTTTTTATCTTTGAGTTACAGTGCCAACTGCTCTGAGCCCAAAACGTTTTATTAACCACACTGCATTCTTAGGGGTTTATCTTGAAGTATCACAACAATTGTAACAACACAATTCAAATAATTTTTTTTTGAGAATAGAAAACAGTTGTAGAAAAGAAAGACAAACATATTTAATGTATGTGTATATATTTCTGTATATGTGAATGCTCATTCTAGAAATTGCTAGTGAGGTTCAAAGAACAAGTTTTCCTACTTTTCTTCTGAAAAATTCCAGACAGGAATATATTTGCAGGTGCCTCTATATATGTGAAGCACGTACGGCAGATTATATGTAGTTAAAATTACAGTCTATTCACAGTAAATGCAAGCAAAATATCTTTCTGCTCTTGTGGCAGCATTACTACAAACCTACCACAGACACTGATTTTCAGAAGGCAACAGGTAATTTTCAGGAGCTTGACTCTGTGATTAGGTAAATGAGTACCACTAAAAGAAAAAGTTGAAGCCAAAAAAATGGCCATATACATATTATCAAGTATCATGCTCACTATGGCAGAGTTCTTTTAAATACAATTTTTACAGAATTAGAGATGTATATTTTTTTTCTGAGTATGTGCTCTGCCTCAGAGTCTGTCAATATAAATGACTTGCTTGTAAACAATCGAACTGCTTTATTGACAGTAGGTGGGCATTTTAACAGTCATTTTACCACTAATAATTTTAGTAAATATTTATGGTCATGAACACAAGAAAATTGAGGAAAATCAATTAAAGATATTAACTGCATTTAAGCTAAGAATATTAAATCTCATGTGAATGCTATCGTTCATCTTTAAATGGCCTTTGCTGCACTATGATTCTTTTCTAAGAACATGCCTTTTCGGAACAGTCAGACACTTGTTTTACAGAGCTGTTGCATCTACCAACTGACATGTGGTAACTTCTTGTATGCTCTTTATTCATTTCCTTAAAAAGTGTAAAGGTTTGTTTAAGTCACTGTTGTTGGTCAGTGTAAGCTTCATTATTGTTGATCAGTCTAAGCTTCATTACTGTTGATCAATCTAAGCTTCATTGTTTTACTTTGCACTGGAATTAACAGGTATCTCAGCTGAACTGCACACAGTTACATCTTCATGCTTGATCAAGTATTTTTGCATTTAATTATTTTACATCAGTTTCAAGGACCCCTGTATCCAAATCAGCCTATACAACTGACCTATGAAATACTTGCTTATTTTTTGGCTGCACATTTATTGGTGTCTGTTTCAGCTTAGCAGGGTTTTTTGCCCTTGTAATATTATGTGCTTGTATCTGTCAACTCTTTTCCAAGAGTTCCTTGTATTGGATTTGACTCACCAAGGTTTTAAAGCATGTGTTTATTGGTAAGTGTAAGATTAGTCTGAAATTTTAAGTGTTTTGCTGGTTTGGAGTCTCCTGAGTTATTTATATCCCTACAGCAAAATGAACAGGCTCAGGGGCTTCTGCAGTTTTGTGTACATTCCAGATCACAAAGCCAAAGTCTTTGGACTAGCCAAGACTTCTAGAAAAAACACTGACAAAAAAAAAAAAATACAATATTTTGTAGTAATGAATTCATTGAACATGCATGTATGTAATTGTAGTTTACTGGATGATTTTGAAGATGCTTAATTCTTTCATAGATTCTTTATGGCTTAAATAATTATCGTGCTTAGCATGCATCTAAAGATTTGTGACTTTGTATTAGTAGGTATAGGAGCTCACAGCCATCAGCAAGTACTAAATGACCAAGTTGTGCAGTACTTAAAAAAAAGATATTGCTAGATAGCACCAAATTTCTGCACCTAAGTATAAACTCCCTTCACATACAAATATTCAAATCCACAGAATAAATCACATTGATGTACTTTTGAGTATCTTATTTGTGCTGTATTCATTGATCCATCTTGCCTGAAACTCTTCCAGTGTCCCAGACTTCAGAGGAGCTTCAAATAAAGAAAATTAATGAATAACACAAAAATACTTCCTTCCTCCTGCCCTGGGATGTTGAACCTACAATTATTGTAACATAATTGGACCTTGTACTTGTACAAAATTCAGTAGGACTCATTGTAAGATTGCTCCGTGAATGTGTACATTTTGTTCTCTGTTCCACATAAAAATGCAGTGGTGTCAGAGAAAGAACAGTGTATATTCACAGAGTGCCACTCAGAGGTTTAAAGATCTGTGGGCTGTAGGCAGAGTTTTATACTGTTGCAAAGGGGAGAATCCAGAATTACATTGATCCATACAGTACTTCTGTGCTGGAAAAGCAAACAAACAAAAAACCACCACAACTATCCTCATGACATTTTATGTCTGTAAGAATTGGTTTAGATTTTTTCTGAAGTGTACTGAAAACATACTCATCTTTCTCATTAGTCTCCTTATTAACTAGATTCATGACTATTAAGAATTAAATTTTGAATCTCTTACATATGCAGAAGATTCCCTGTTCCTTGCCTTTCTTTTCTGTTGTGGTCAAGTATCAGTGGACCAGATTTTTGCCTCATTACTCAGGTAACGTTACCCACCTGAGTATTCAGAGAAAGGAATGAGATTCTTAAACCTCCCCTTGAAGGAGCTTGGTATAAACCGGCAGTTCTGATAAACTATTTTCAAGTATTTCTTATTTAAGTACATGTCATGTACTCAGTCCATTGACAGAAAAGAAAAATTGATTAATAAAGAATTTAGTGTTTTATTATTTATTTATTTATTTATTTATTGATACTAGTGGGTATTTGAGTTCTGCTACCTTGAAGCAGCTGGAAGATGAGAAGCAAAAATTAAGGGCTACTACATCTTTCTGCAAATGCCCTAGGATTTCAGGGATTCCATTAAATTCCCATTTATATTTTGAGCTCTATGTGTAGGAAAATGCCCCTGATGCCAGGGAACAATATTTCCCATGCAAGTGTGTAATTCTTTACTGTTACATATTGTGTTGGCATTGCCAATTAAATATGGTTTGTAGTGGTAAAGTGTGTGCAAATGGCTGCCAAATGAGGGTCAATAGACTCAGAAATGTCACACTGTACAAAGCATGCTGTGCTTGTGAAATATTTTCCCCTCTGAGACAAACTTTTTACATTCATTAGTGTCCCTTGCAAAGCAGTTAGCCAAGGCTAGGCTCGCATTTTTCACTCATACTGTATTTGATTTACATCAGTTGAAGGAAACGGTAATGTGCAACAGTGACTCTGGAATTTAAACAGAAACCCACAAGGGATCTCCACACTGCCGGCCAACTTCCAAATAGGGGAGAAGAGAAGCAGCTCTAGTAGCCTGGGAAGCCATCCGCAGTACAGCGAGGGACAAAGCAGTTGGGAGTACAAGAGCCTCTTGGAGTTTGTTCAGAAAGGTAACTGCTGCCATGCTTTAGGCAGAATAAGGGAATGAAATACAAATCCTGTGATAACGGAAGGAACGTTAACCATCTGGAACCTGATCGACAGAAGTGCAGCTATCACTTTTAAATCCATTTTTCAGGAAGTAATAGTGCACTTACCCCAAATTCAAAGATTAACCAATAACAATCTGTTGGCATTGTGGATTTATCAGGAAGGCTCACGTGAAGAATGCATGAGGAGATTAGTGGGACTTACTACCCGATCTGGCTGAAATTCTGCCAGATCAGACTGTGAACAGAACTAAATACACCAAACTAAATACAAATCTTTATTCAAAGATTTAACAAGAGCTCTTAATATGCATTTAACGTAAGGAGGAACTTGAAAAAAGCCCCAGAAAAGTAGATGATCAACAGCTTCTAACTACTAGGTGGTAATTTCATGTGTATTTGGCTGTTGCAGATTTTCCAGGGTTCCGTAAGTAGCGGTAGGCGCCTGTCAGCCAGGCTCATAGAGATGCAGCAGCCTACAGGCCAAAGGAGCACAGAGCCAGACCAGCAACAGCAAATCTGACAGAGTAGAAGCCTGCAAAGTGATTCATGTTTCTAGTGAGCCACTGTTTACAGAATACTTTTTAAGTGGTACCCTTTTTGGCTGCGTTATAGACAAGTTTTAAGAGCTTTTGGTAGGATGAGGATAAATCTGACTTTTAGAAGCGATCAGGGAAAAAGAAGCCAATGTCTTATAAATTAAAATGCTGTTAGAAAAGCTCTCTTGTGGAGGTGGGCTTTTTATGGAGGAAAGAAATTGTAAGCCACTTTCCCTTACACACTGTGAGAGAGCTGTGAATTTTCTAGAAAAGTAGCTCAAGCAAGAATAGCTGTGGAAGAGATATGGATGCTTATTTTCCTGGGAGAGTGAGATAAGATGAAGGTAGAGGTAAACAATTTTTCTTTCAAACTGCCTAAAGCAATTATATTGTGTTTTTTAGCAAAGGGGATTTGATGGCACAGTTTCAAACTTCTGAAACTGGCTTTGCTGTCTGAACAACAATTGTATTTGACTTTCTTTAGGGTGGTATATATCAGTTAATTATTATATGTAATTAGGTGAAAGCCTTAACATTTCTCCTTGAAGGTTCTAAATAATTTCTTGTGTGCCTTCATGCCTTTCCTCTATCACTACCACCAAAGTAAAGATATCATGTGCAAGTGGTAATGGGGAAGGACTCCTTAATTTCAAGTCACAACTCTCAAATTAGGACTGTATTGTTAAAATTGAGTCATAGTGATTCAGCTAACGTGCTGTCAGTGAAAGATTTAGTAGGAGTAGTACTAAATTACACCATTAGCTTTCAGAGCTGTCCTAAATAGGAAATGTTGAAACTTCGATAAAGTTGTTTCTGTCTAACTGCAGAAATTGTGTACTTCATTCTGTACGACAACATTGCTTTGTCTGCTGTTTGGAAGTTGTTATTTTACATCCCCCCCCACCCCAAGAAAAAAAAAAGAAAAAAAAAGAAAAAGTTTTAAACACCAATGCATAATGCGGTTCCATTTTTCACCTTCTATCCTCTACATGATCATGGAGTTCAAAAAAAAGTTTGCAAAGGTGTAAAAGACTCCTTTGCACAGCATTCCGTAACCGGTAGGTCCTTCTTGAAGATTAAAAAATAAATACGTGAAATCCGTAGCTGTAAGTGACTAAATAAGGGTTTCTGAATGTTGAGTGTTTATACCTTCCCTATAGGTATATTTTCACTATAGTTTCACACAAACATGTCACTGATTCCAAAAGTTTATGTGGAACAAAGTTCAAAAGACCAAAAGTTCAAAATCTGTTTGAAAAAATGCACTACGTAAAATCCCACTGGGGTCCAGTAAGCACAGAGACACTATTTCTGTCTCAAGAAGATTCTCAGCTTCAGTCAGCTGGACATAAGTACTTTGGGAATTGTTGTTTTCTTCTTCTCCGGCTTCTGTTCTTTTTCATAGACATCTACTGTTGGCCACTGTCAGAACTTTAGCATAATTTAGCATAATGTGCTAAATGACACACATGGTCTGACTCCCTGTGTCTTTATGCTGATCCTGTAAAATGATTCTGCTCTAACACCTCAAATCAAGAAAGAAGGACCAAAAATGGTATCAGGGTTAGAAGAAAGCTTACAGTGATGATGCATTACGAAAATAACTTGTTATCTCCTGTTGCTGTTTCCTCTTTTCTGCGTGACAGAGTTTTCCTTTTGCTGTAATTGACTTGTCACTGTTACAGAAAGATACATATTCTGTAAATGGAGCACTGTTTCTGGATCAAAATTAACCATAACATGAGAGAAAACAGAACACATCCTGCATCATCATGTCCTGACCCTATGGACAACGGCAGACATAGTGATTCCAGAGGCACAGCTGTGGGTCAGACCACGTGGCAGGCTTACATCTGGTCACGGGGCAGAGACTGCCTGCTGAGCAAACCTCTAACTGCCAGGTGTGCTTTTACCACTCAAAACATGAGCTGTAAAAAAACTGCATCCCATAGTGACTCTTATTATATTGCACATATACTACAGGTGCCCTTTGTGTACTCCCCTGCACCTTATTTACATGCTTATGACATTCTCTGTGAGATACAGCCTCGTATATCTTCCTTCATGTAAGCTGGGGGTAGTTTGTGGCATTGCTCTTCCAAAAATAAGCCTGGAAACCAATTCCCATGGTTTTGTGCAAACCAGTTTTCTTTACAGTTTCTAACCATCTCTAACATAGCCTAAAAATTCCATTTGTGTTTAATTAGGTTTGCATTTCAATTGGAGACTGGGAGAGAGGGCAGAGAGAAAATAATGCAATAGAAACCCAGGGAAAATTAGATCTCAAAATGAGGTAAAGGAAACAGACACAACAAGGGACTGAGGCAGAGAGAAAATTTCTTTTGGGAAAATCACAGAAGCATTCTACCAACAGGGCTGTTCAGAGTGAGAGCTTTCACAAAGCAATATTTTATTTTATCTATGAAATAACAGTGAGCATAGATTTCCTTTTAGCAAGGGAAACATGCCTTCTATATTTTAAAATCAAAGTAAATAGTAGAGGAGAGGAAGAATATGGGTTTAAACTGCAGCAAAACTTTTTTGGAAATCCCTCCACATCAAAATTGATACAGTTTATACAACCACAGCACAAAACCCTTGGGAGGTCAGCTTCCTTCAGCTGCCATAGGAAACCTGTACTTCTATAGCATTCAGGAAGAGTTAAAAATAATATCACTAAGCGTATTTCCAAATGTGATTATCAGCAGCAAAGGCCCTGTGCTATGCTTGTTGATGTCAGTAAAGCTCTGTGCAGAAAATGTACTTCTGAGAGCTTGTTACAGTCCTTGATGGCTACGAATTGCATCACCTCAGTACAATTGCTTCCAAATCTTGCAGCTGAGAGAATCCTGGGGATGACAGAGAAGCCTTCACTGCTGGGCACTGCAGCCCAGTTCTCCTTGTAGCTGTCTAGTTGCAAAATACAGCATCAAAGTCAGATGAAGATCTGAAGTACAAAGAGTCGTGGTTGATGGATGTGCAGGGCTCAAGCCCTAAAAGCAAGTAGCTTTCAAGTGGCTATGGAAAGGCCCTCCAGAGCTCTTCATGGCTTGCCAGTAAAATGTGAACCTCAACAGCTGGGGAACCCCTTTGATCGTATGTCAAATGTCCAATGCCTACAAGAGATGCACATGCTAATTGCCACATGTTACATGGTAAGATGTAAACCTGCCAGTGCAAGAACAGATGGCATTACATATGGACTTTCTAACTTGAAATGTAGAAGAGAAATTATTATGTCCAGCAGGCTGATCAGGTGTTGATATCAGCAGATAGTACAGTCTTTGGATTATTGGCCTTTGGATTTGTGGATAGGCTTTACATAATAACATTTATGTTCTGTTCAACTCCAGCAAGCATGTGAAGAAGAGGAGAAAAGAAAAGAAAAAAGAAAAAAAAGAAAAGAGAAAAGAAAAGAAAAGAAAAGAAAAGAAAAGAAAAGAAAAGAAAAGAAAAGAAAAGAAAAGAAAAGAAAAGAAAAGAAAAGAAAAGAAAA
>NC_048898.1:15282615-15325383 GCF_011077185.1 Oxyura jamaicensis
AAAGGAAAGGAAAGGAAAGGAAAGGAAAGGAAAGGAAAGGAAAGGAAAGGAAAGGAAAGAGAACAGGAAGAAGAAGAAGACAACATTCATTTGGTGAGAGTCATTTAAGAAAGATTCTGCTCTGGGACAAGCTGAGACAAGAAAAAAATAGTCCTGAGGAAAGAAGTAGTAGCCATTATGATAACATAATGGTGGGGCTTTTTGTTTGTTTGTTTGTTTTTTACCAAGAACAAAATATTTAAAAGTACATCCAAACAAATTTGATTAAAGTGATGATAATGGACTACAATCAGCTTTGAGCCTGCAATAACATTATATTAATAACATTAAATACTCTTAAGTTACAGCTTCTTACTTTCAACATATTTGAGTGTATGGACACTGCAGGAGCACTCCAGGAAATTAAACATGCCGCTGATAGTACTGCAGACTGGAGAACTGTGCTTCTTCCCTCCAGATTCAATATGAGTCTCTCCCACTCTGCTCAGAATCAAAGGAAGTTTCTCTATACTGTACTGTTTCCTCTTCTGCTCTCTTGAAGGCTGAATTTTAAGTACTGCAATGCATGGGAAACAAGGTAGTAGTGCCCTCCAGTCTGCAAAATTAAAGAGAAAGCAGGTGGCACCTTAGAAATGTATTTTTTTGCCACAGTCAGAACATGGCCTTTACACTGGGAAGAGGTAATGTGGCACTACTGTTAATGCCACTGTTAATGCCACTGCAAATATTTCCATATGCATAGAATGCCCTAGATCTTCATGAAAATCTCCAGGCTGTTTCTCTTTTCTCTTATTTTATTCCCAGCCTGAATCCCACCGCCACACTGTACTCTTTTATTTTATGTAAGGAATAGAAAACGTGTCCTACTCACATTATCATAGGATAACAAATACACAAAGTTTTTTTAGGAAGGTAGCAGTTGTCAGATAGATCAGACCACTAATCTCTCAAATCTAATCAGATTGTGGCCAGTTCTGACACCTTCAGAGGAAGGTGTAAAAAACCTAGGATTTCCCACCCAAGGATGGTAGAAAACTAGGAGAAACTATTTTTTTTTCCTGCACTTATAATGTGGCAGTGTATTTCTCCAGTTACTTGTCTTGCAACCAGAAAGCTGAACAAGCTCCTTTCTGCCATGAAATGGTACATACTGGGTCAGAATTCAGATGCATACATTCCACTACGTATGAAAATCCTACTCGTGTCATCCTTTTTTATACATACTGGCAAAATGACATCCAGAAGTAACTGGACTTAGAAAACTGCTAGGCTTGCAAAACTCCCATTGTAGTCTGTAAGAAATACGGATACATTGACTACAAACACATAATGAGTTGACATTATCAGCAGTAAAGACTCAAAATCCAACTACTGTTGTTAAATATCTGAAATTATTGTTTAGCAGTAATAATAATATTGACCTCTCATGGTAGTTTCATCTTTCTATTTATGGGTATTATATTTCCTCTGGAAGTAATGGTATTACTTATATCCATATACTTTTCAAGTTCATTTAGCACTATATATTTTTCAAAGGATGACTTGGGTATTAACTAATGTCTAGCACTCTCATCTAAGTTTGGCATGAAATAAGTACTTATTTTAGAAAAGAAGGAAGTGAGACTATTTTAAAAATAAACATTTTTTCATTCTTTAATAGCGCCTGGAAATTGCTAAGTCACGGTTTTAGGCTTAGTCTTTAGACAGCTCTTTTGGAGCTATTTGAGAACAGTTTGTGTGCTTTATTTTGCATGATTTGACTCTACAATAGTAATTATGTAACTGAATGTTGATTGCCTTCCTGTTAATGCACTCTGATGTGTTAACAGGTGGTCACGGAGTTACCTTCCCAGTTTAATGCTATTATGGCTTTTATACTAAAATTATAGTAGCTAAGCAACTGTTGGTGCTCTCGGATACAGCACAAATAACCTGAGTATGCCGGTGTTTCCCTTCTGCTGATTCTGGATGACCTGGTCTAATCCTTCCAACTTCTCTAGCTCCATGTCCCGTTCTCCTGAATTCTTAACTTTAGAAGTTAGATTCCAGATAGGGATGATGTGATTTTTCTTAGGTCTTGACAGTCTCTTTTCTTCCACACTCCCATACTTGAAATGTAGACATAGTTGTAACTAACATGAGGATGATATATTTGCTCTCTGTAAATGTATGGAGATATGATATCTCTGTAAATGTGGGAGAATCCTTAACATTAGCTATTAGCTGTACATACATAAAACAACCACAACAACAAAACCAGAGCTTATACCTCAGTCTTTTCTATTTTTTCTACCTAAGGCATGATTTGGCATGAATCTCCTAAGAACTTACCCCAGGTTTGCAAAATCTTACTCAAGTCCTAAGTATTCAAGGAAATATCTTTGCTGTAGTCTTGGTCTCACTGAATTAAGCAGAAAACTCCCACATATTTAAACTGAGCGAGCAATTTACCTCTGAACTTCAAAGTATGTAGGTGACCTCAAAGAAATCCACAGCCTTTTTTCCCATCTGAGCATCACCAGAGCTTCCCAGTTTGAAGAAACTTGCAGAATTAACGTGAAAAAATTATGTGTTTATGTTCACACACATTATTCCTAAACATACTCAGTCTAGACTTAAATTCTTGACTGTCCAGAGGTGCTCCTGGATATTGCAAGAGGCGCTGTGAAGCAGAGCAGGAGCTGGCCTTGGACTATGTGCATAAACACTCTGAACGTTACTTCATATGTTTAAATCCAGCTTCTTCCAGCAAATAAATTGCTTATGCTACTTCAGTTCTAGGTACCAACTCGGCTGTAGATGTGGTCAGCAGTGTCTGCACACCTTAAGTAGTGATATGGTAAAACATGGTGCATAGTCTCTGCCAGCTCACCCTATTTTCAGTGAAGTGATTAGCAAACTACACAGAGATTGGAGTGCAGCACCCATGCAAGGAGCCACAAAGGAATAAGTGGTCTTTATAGCTATGTTGGAAGCTGGGGAGTACCCATTCATTGAGTGAGGTTGATGGGCTTTAACATCTTCCAGAACATCTTCCAGGGTCTCCAGAGCTTTCAGACTGGGAGATGACAAGCAGCTCATTTGTGCCTCTCAGCCAGAATTGCTATGGTCTGTGATATCCCCACATGCCTTTTGGTAACAATAGTATGAAGTGCTATTAAGTCTCCTGAGAGGTGAGCATATTCCCATATCATGTTTAAACCACTTTTCTTTTATAAGAAGTTCTTCAGCTGCAGCTGGGGGCAGTGCTGCCCATTTGCTAACAATTTCCAGAGTTGTCAGGACTACAGAGTAGAGCTGTAAGCTTTTACTCACAGATCATTTATCCCTCCTCCCCTCGTCATTCTAGGAATAGCCTGCTCGCTTTGTGTTTGAAAGCAAACTGTCATACGCTGCATTTCAATTAACCCTTTGCTTGCAAAGAGCTGATGAAGTTTGAAAACAACAGGGACCAACATTCCTTTCTAAGGGAAGGGCTTAGTAGGTGGGACAAAATTAGTTTTCTGTTTGCTGAAGAACCAGCCATTCCAAGTAGCACTCAACAGGCCAGCAGAAAGACAAGTATTTCTTCTTACAGTGGTGGTTGTGTACAGTTACCAAGAGAAAATCAGTAAAGCAGTATATACTATGATATTATTTACATGTTGTCATCTGCCAAGACACAAGAGCTTTGTCTTTATTTGGAATTAGCCCTGCAGATGCTGATGTACAGGAAATAGTACAGTCCCCATTCTGGATAAGAGAGACAGCAAGCTTGTGCTTTTCTCTGTCCTGGCATGATCTCTGTTCACAGTATTTTGTGTTCCTTTTTCTTGTGAGTTTACTTCGTGTAGGAGCAGTAGAGATTGCAACTGGGTTAATTCCTTCCATGTGGCCAGAACAGACCAGACAATGCCAAAGATTTCAGATTATATTCAGTGTTGCAACAAAGTGGGCTATGACCTGAAGTCAAGGGTTTAAAGAGCAAGACCTCAAAGTGTGCAACTCATTGTGAATAAGATGAGAGTTCTCAGATCAAAGTATTTAATATGAAGTAAAGATTTTTTAAAAATAAGAAAAAAAAAATAATTGCATATTAAAGCTATTTTAAAATATCCTTTAAAAACAGGTCACCTTTAATCAGTTCAGAAATACTCAAAGAGTTCATGGTTATCACTGCAAATTCAGTGACAGCTGATGAGATAGGTTGCCTTCACCATGTCCGTCATTATTCCCATTTAGTCCACTGACTGATGTGTTTCTTACTGACTGGTAGTCTGAAACAAAGTCTACACCCACATCTGTACTTCTTAGGATATAGCTTTCTCCTGAACCTGCCTTGGTGTTGTGGAAGAGGTTTTACAACAAAATGCTAATGCAGACAACCTGTCTCATCACGTTCACAAGCCCCAGTGTCAGCCAGCTAAGCTTTCAAAGATTTTCACCGTGACAGCAGTGTTTTCAGACACCCAGTAGTGTTTTTTGTTTGAAATCTGAGTGGTGTTAGTCATTCTTCTGCGAGGCATACTTTTGTTTGCTTGTTATCTGACGAAAAAAAACTGCTTTCATGATATCAGTTTAGCTTCCCACTAACTCAGCGTTCAAAGTTACTGACTCTAAAATTTTGTAAATTTTCTTCTTACTCTTACTGTTGCTACCAGTTATTTAGTTCTCTAATTATTTGATGCCATACAAATCCTTAAATGAAATGCCTGTTTCTCATATCTGTTTTGGAGATATGCTCAGAAGCGGAACATTCTTATTCTAAGATCCCAGAAAGCAGACTGAGTCACAATACTTAATTCTTTAGCTACATGACTTTCCAGGCTGTGACTTATTTTCTGCTATTCCCATTAAATGTGCTGGTGTGCTAATGTATTTTGTTTGCATTGGGCTAATCATTATGAAAAGAGATTCAGAATTTTCCTCTATTTAATGCCAAATATCTTTGTATTGTGGATAACATCTATGAATCTTTGCAAAGTATTCTTTGGTAGTATTCTGATTGCTTCTGAGATTTAATAATCTCTGAGATAATAACTCCTAGAAAATGTCCTATTTAGTTTGGAAATGAACGTTTCAGAACAGGATGCTGTAGGTCATGACTATGAGCTCTGTTTCTACAAGAGCTCCTGGTTTTGGATGGGGTCTTGAAGGTTCTGTAATGCTACAATTACCGAGAACCACCAGAGAAGATATATCACCTCTTCATTTTCAGTTGAAAGCTGTGTGATGGTGGAAAGCTATTGGCTAAACTTCTATAGAAATAATCAATCACTTTAATGATGTTTTTTTGGAAATGTTTTTTCAAAGTGTCAGGTCATTTGTGTGTTTAAGACAGTAGGGACTTTTTAAAGTACTGTTTTAAAGTGCCGTTTGACTCCGGGAAGGGATTGCAAACTGGCTTTCAAATGCTCTGTGTTTGCAGCTGGGTAGCTATCTCAAGTCTGATATGTTAATAAATAAAATGATATTTTTTATAGCTGCTCATGCAAGTTCTGTTTAGAAAGTGAAAGGTAAGGAGTGTTTTCCTCTTGTTTATTAATACCTGGCAGAAAAGATTCAAGCAGGAACTTAGCCCAGTACTGTTTTCACTTGAAGCTATCTAAAATAGAGCATCAGCAGTGAGGAGGCCATTGTAATTTAAATTTCGTAGGAAACTGAGTTATTGCACATATTAGTATATTATTTGAGCAACCACTGACTCTAGCAGCATGTGGAGACAACTCACCGATTCTTTGTTCCAGATTTCTTGTAAAATGTAGTGCATGCTTATTGCAAGTTTCCTCTTCAGGACCACCAGCTGTTGTAACAACATGATACGCTTAACTGCCAGTGCTGTGCTATATTTCTGAACTGTGTAAATCCACACTTCCTAGCGGTCATGCACAAAATAGGAGAAGGACTCAAAAATAGTAAGTCTGGTAAAGATTGCTATAACTAAAGCTATAACCATCAGATGGGTTTGTCTTTAGTGGAAAAAAAGAGATATGGGATCTTGTGGGGTCAAATTTTAAATGGTCACTGCACTGAGTGATCTGTGAAAATATTTTCCATAACCTAAAATAAGACATACAGACCAGAAGCATAAACTGCATTTTTTTTCTGTGGGAAACTAAAGGCAGATTTAGGGTTTATTTTGTCAGACTTTTTGCAACATTTATTATTATTTATTTAGTTCTTTTGTCAGTCTAAGTCATACAAGAAGAAAATTCATTGAAGTTTGATCGCTGCATGGAGAAGAATCCATTTCCCCCTCCATTTCATTAGGCTGTCACTGGCTGTGTAGCTGGCACAGGCACAACTGAACGCCCCTGCCCCCGAGAAAAGACTTGGAGAAATAGCTGCTAGAGATATTAAAATTACAGTTTGTTCCCAATTTCCTTTATCTGTTGACAGAAATACGATGCTTACAACTCTCTCAAAATAATCTATTAAAGAAGCCTTCCCAGGACTTGTTGTTGCACTGGCAAGCTCTGCCACAAGATTTCCCTGTGAAAGCGTATATCTTGGTGCAGACTTCTTTGTGAAATGGTAGTTGCTATTTTTTTACCCTGCTATGTTAAGGGATAGTTCAGGGTCAGGAATGATCTGTCAAACAGCAGTCAGAACAGCCTACAGTACTGTTCAGAGAGCTCTGCTCTCCTGATTCCAGTGTCTTTGCCCGAATGTTACAGGCTGGAGCTGTAGTATCCTTTGTATGGGAAAGCAAACTGTTTATCTGTCATGGCTGTTGTGCATCAGAGTGGCTGCAGCTTCTTTCTCCTTTGGGGGGAGAAAGCAGAAGGTGGGGAGATGGGGCATTCACTCACAGTTGCTGGATAAGTGTGCCTGGGTTGGTGCTGTGATCAGAGCCCTTGAGGGTAACTCGGAAACCAACTGTAATTCACAGGGCTTGGCACCACACAGCCCGTCAGTAGGCCATGGGTTTGACGTGGTGCTGGACCTTGTGCTGGCTCGGTACCGGTGCTGGATGTTGCCACCCTCACTGTGCATCGTGCTGGGCAGGAGCTGGTGCAGTCCAACTAGTAAGTGGAAAACAGAGTGTGTACGAGAGGGAGTTAAGCCCATGTAGTGGTGCAGTCTCTACTTCGTTGTGCTGTAGCTTCTGAATGTTTAGCAGTTAAAACTGCCCTCTGTCTAGCTTTCTGTCTTTCTCACTGAAACTCACTAAAAAACTCACTAAACTATGCTCTATTTAGTGATTTTCTTGTTCCTTGCTGTTGTACACCGCTAGGAAATTTTCTTGAGGTACCACCCTCCTAACATACATAAATCCTTCTTTCCAGTCTGCAGCCCTACCATATCCTCTCTGACAGGGAGTCTTTTGTGTCAAACTAAAACATTTTCAATTACCTTTCATATCAGATCTCATTAAATGAATGGTTACATGTTGTTGTGGCTCTTTGTTTGGATACGCAAACTTAACTTAACCTGCAGTATTCTCAGAGCAATGCTAGTGCTTAATGAGTGCACAGTTACCCAAAATACTGCAGTTGCTTTCTTGTCTGTCTTACATCTGAATGATAACGGCGATCTCCGTATCAATGAGAACCACTGCCCCTGATACATTCCCTGACATGTAGCTGTCACGGTTTTGTGACCCCAGCAGCCAAATAATGTTTAAATGATGACAAGATTGTCTCAAAGAATTCTAGAAAGTAATGAGATAATGCTGAAAAGGGCAGAGAATATTACATTAACCTTTTTTAAATTGTTACTTAATTTTGATTTAAAAATCATAAGTTGATAAAAGTTTGAAAAGATGGGTGAGAACTGGGAGCATGGTGCAGGAGGTGGTTGGTTTTCACTACTGTTTCAGTGATAATCCTCCTGCTTCATTTGATTGATGAGTTGGTGTCATGATGGCTAGGGCAATAGGAATATACTGCAATAAATGTCATCCTACCGTACATCCGTTCTCCACACTCCCCTTGCAATCTTTTGCAAAACTATCGCAGGCAATTTGAGAACAGCCCGAGGGCAGAAGTTGTAATGCAAGGATGTGTGAGTGAATCCCACAGTGGCCACAAAAGGCGACTCTCACAGCGATCATTATTATTGCCTTGTGACCAGCAGGAGGGAGAAGCACAGTGTGATGATCACTAAGATGCCTCACAGAGTGATGCAGACATTTTCCTGGCTTTTAGGAAGCAGAGCTTTGATGATGTCTTCCTCAGTGTGACTCATTTCTTGAGAGTGCTCACTATCAGAGTGGCAACATTTCTTCAGGTAGAACAAAAATCTCAGGGTCCAGATTTCTGCGGTCTCTTTTCAGCTCTGCCACAGATGTCTGTCTATTATCAGACAAGCCTCAGCCTCTGGGGCTGCAGCGGCTTTAATATTTACACATCTCTGAGCAGTGAGTCACCTCTTGGTTCTGTCCAGTAACGCACACAGAGTTCATCATGAAACACACAGTTATTTCCAGACAGGGCCCCTCTCTGAAAAATGTTAACAGGTGGAAACCCAAGTAGATAAATGAATGTCTGCTCTTCAAGAGGGGGTTATTTTTAGGTATATTTTACAGAAAGCATTTATAGCTAGAGTGCTCTGGACCTGTCCCTCCCCCATTTTTAAAGCAGAATGGGCAAACAGTCTGATAATGCGCGTGTGTTTGTGTGTTCGTAACACCCCCAGTAGATTTTACTATTTTTAGGCACAGTATCAACTTGATCATGCAGCCTGCGAGACCTGCACCATGCACAGAGGGCAACCAACCAGTCCATAGGGTCTTGATGTAGAGAAGTCTACATAATGATTTGTCATGAAAACATCACTTGCGTATGTGTGCGTACTGATCACGGTGAACTTACAGCCATGTGAACATACCTAGTTTTTTTTGTACGCTTACATATGAGAAAATATCTAAGGAAAAAAAGGATTTTTCCCCTCCACCTCTTCTTTGCTTGGGGAAATATTATTGATTTGTAGCTTCTCAGAAGCCTGTGCCTTTTTCCTAGAGTCTAGCTTTGTCCTTGGGGAAACACACGTGCCCATGAACTGCAGAATTTTTAAGGTAGAAAATTGAGCTAGTGACAGCTCTCCCTGGCTGCTGGCTGCTCCTCAGAGCAGGAATGAGCCCAGGTGGTTCAGGGAGTTGCAGTTGTCACAGCCCAAGTGGATGGAGGTCTGAGCCCTCGCGCTGTGGTCGTGGCTCATCTTAGTGACTTCAATGCTTTTGACTCCATCATCTGCTAAAGCATTTGGGGCCCACCAGTGTGTCCCTTGGGTGTGCAGGATAGCTGTCTGAGAAAGCATGATACACTCATGCCATGTTCCTGACAGAAAGGAGTCTAGCTTTATCCGACTACAGTTTTATGGGGAAGGACTGTACAAAAGAAAGCTCTGGACAACAATGCAATAATGAGAAGCTGCGTTATGCTGTAAACAGAGTTTAAATTCAGGAAGGAGGAATTCATGGTGAATCACCTGAACTCTCCTTCCCACTTACTGAATATATTACATGTTTTTAGAAAATTTTACATGGATACTATAAAAATCTGCTTTTACTTATGCATTGCATGTCCCCAACTGATCAAAAGAAGATTGTGTTCCCCACATTAATTCTAGCTGTTGCATTTCAGTCAGGTTCCAGAAAGGCCACTAATACCACAAGAGAACTGCTCTGTGTATTTTCTTTTCTTGGTCTTTTCTGAACCCCCCAGTCTGGATGCCCAATAGAGGCATGTTTTTGATGAGTATCTTTTCTCTAGAAACTGGGCTGAGAGCCACAGACTTGCTTCCAGTGAACCACCAAAGCTTCTTTTAATTTGATGACCTAAGTTGCTGTTGAATTTGGATGAACTCAGACAAGTTTGTATGTGAAAGTGTCTCTCACTGCTAATCCTTTGAGCTATTCAGTCCTGTTAAATCCTCTTCTTTTTAAGCTTAAAAAAGGCTACATCTCTATCTAGACACTTTCAATGTTCTCCTTTCAGGACCTAATACCACATTTCACAGCTCTTCCTGCATTTAAGATGATATTGATAACAGTTAAATGCTTTTAGCAAAGATGTTCACAACATCAGCCAGCATACGGGGTTCTGTTTAATGAGGTTTACATATGCTCAGTTAACTAAAATGCATTGCATGGTTTAGAATAGTCTTTTCTAGGAAAAGATGTATGAAGCTTGTAATCAGTTATCTGATGTTTTGCTTAAAAAAAAAAAATCTCAGCCAATAAAACATCACAGAATCTCCTTTCAAGTGTGGAGTCAACATATCACATTGCAATTTTCCAGATAACAACTACAAATTGGAATACAGGACGACAGCCATGGAATGGAATAACCCGCCTGAATTCAGAGTAGTCAGTGCTTCATACAAGTAGTCCTTGGGGCTGTCATGGAAGGAAGTTTCATGTCTTGGTCGTTCGTGTGTTGAGAACACATTGACATTGCAGCCTTCTCTCTAAACCTTGTGGGGGTAACAGCTGTCGTGATATCACACTGGAGAGAAATACGATTCTCCCTGACTGAGCCACTTAAAGCTCTAATGTTTCTAAACTTCTGGAAAATTAATTCCCTATTTATGAAAAAAAAGAAAAATAAATCTATTTTCAGTTCTTATTTAGTATCAGGTTTAAAGCAAGCATTTTGATGTTTTTAACAGCCAAAAAATATATAAGTAAAAAAAAAAAAGAAAAAACTGTAAGCATGTAATCAATAGCATAATGGCCATTAACTCTGGTAAGTTCTACAGAGTTTCTGTTGTGCTTTGTATCTTCTGACAAAACACCCCAACCTTTTGTTATGGCAAGATTCCTCATCATTATTTTAAGCTTATGACTTGAATTGAAATAGTGATTGTTAACTTGGGTGAATTTTAAGAAAGATAGGTATTGGGGGGAGGGGAGGGGGGGGCTTTATTGCTTTTAGTTTAGATCAAGCACATTACTGAATACAATATATGTTTCCATTAAATTCTCAGCTTAAGAAATTTCAGTCTTCTACTGAACAAACTACAACTTCTAACTGTCCAGGGAAGTTGTTCTTAGAATACTCTTTTCAGAACACGGAGAGTCAAATTTAATTAACCATCCTGGGAAATGGAGCTGTGCAGACCCAAAGAATCTGAAGCTGTGTGAACTTGCCTGCATAGGGAACTCTGTGCTTGCTCAGTGTGAAATAAAAATGTCTACAGGTACCGTGAACAGTTGGAGGTGAAAAATACTTTTTTTTTTTTTTTTTTTTTTTTTTTTTTCCCTGCACTTTGGAAAGCGTTTTAACAGACACTCATATAATTGTCCTTTCCTCTCACCTGGTAAGGATGTATTTCATAGTGTCTGCTGTTAATCTAGTGTTAAGTTACAAGGCAAGCATGTTCTTACCTCCTACCATATATTAAAAAGGCATCAGGAAATGCTGTACTCAAAATCTGAGAGGCAATTCAGGTTTTGCATTTTTCTCTGGCAAAGTCACGGATTTAAAGAAATTACACTTAACCTTTTGGAGACCCCCGAAGGAACTGCACTGAATGTGGTCTTGCTTTAATATTAAATCTCTTCTTTTATATGTGCCCCTCCTATTACAGGACGCCAAACCTTCTGCTTACAAGTCCAAAAGCTGCAATATGCTTTGCATCCTGAAGCAATCATCTGTGCAAGCTGTCAACTCTATCATGGAGACTGATGCTAAAAATCTTGAAACATTTCTTACTGTTAAAGAAAATATTTTAAATAAAAGAAAAAAGCTCAGTTTAAGGCACGCCAACAAATGAAAACAAATGTCTGTTTTTTTCTTCCTGTGCCTTACACCAGAACCCCTAGCAAACTGCTTCCACTTATCACAAAGCCTCCCTTGTGCAGAGGAGGGAGGAAGGCCCCATTTCCCTGTGCCGGGGGCTCCCCGAAGCCCCCAGCGTTGCCCTGGGAGCGCCGAGCCGAACGAACTCAGCCGCCTGAGCAGAACATGGGATTCGCTCCAGGCTCTCGCTGGCTGGAAGCGCGCTGCAGGACTGACTTGCCAGGAATGTTCCCCTTGGCAGGCAGCCTCCTCCTGGCACTGGGGCTGAATGATATCAGCCGTAATTGTTGCTATTTATGATTTTTCTTCTTGTTTATATGAATCATTGCTAAGACAGCTAGGTTATCCCAAATCTTTGAACAGTTCTTACAGTGGGAAGTCTGACAGTTGATAGAGGATTACACAAATTGCTTTGAACTGAATCTCCATTTTTTTGAGCTGAGAGACAAGAGCATATTCTGCTTGAGCTCAGAGCTCCCAGTCTAAGAACTGCTGCTGAATCTTAGGGCTCCAGCACTGACATTGTCTTGCCGTGTGTCCTGGAAGAAGTTTATTTAATGTCTCTGTCTTGATTTTCTTTTACTTAAACTTTTTGCTATTTTCTGTTAATTTTCTTTTTGTTCAGCTGCTTTGAAGCTTATGTAAGCAGGCAGGTCCACATGGAAATAAATACTCCAGCACTGAGAATAATAGCATTGGTATGCGATTGGTCTGACTGCATGTTAAGCCCTGAACTTCTTTGTGTGTAGATGAAATACACAAATAAAAATGGTAATTCTGGTTTTGGCCTAAACTAACAAACATTTAAAAGCATAGCAATCCATTTCACTTTTTCTGAATAAGCAAAATGCAAAAATGCAAATATAACAAATATATTAAATTCCTGAACTGGGCACTGCTGTAAGTGCCCAGTAGCTCTGGTCTGGGTTTGTACTTCCAGAAATCCTGGGCATGTTCACAAGCCCAGGCATTCTGGAAAGTGTTGAGTAAAACAGCATGCACAGTAATTCTGGCGTGTCCTAAAAGCAGGTGACATTACTCTGCAATGAATGCAGAGTGTGAACGCAGGCAACTTTGGCCAGGAAGTCCCAAGCAGCAATACATTTGTCCTTTTCTGCAATTCACTACTAAATGCAGACAAAAAAATAATAATACATGTTTTCTGGAAAAGATAGAAGAGAACATTGTATGTGGGGTGTTCCTGTGGGGGGCTTTTGGAAGCCTACTGTAACAGCATAGACAAATAAATCTACTCTTGAGTGCTGCAGAAAAGACTTGGGCAGTGCAGATTGGCCAGTAAAGATTTCTGTGGGAATACTTGAAGGATGCTTTAAATTATGAGTAAGTTGGATTGGGAGTGTTTTTCCCCATCTCTTGTGACTGACTGCAGGGAAAAATAGCACACACCTCTTCTAACATTTGCACATTATGTTTAGTGCCTCCACAATTACATTACATAAATTATATTGCTCATTTAAACTTGTATAAGTACCAATACAACTGATGGCAGATTTTGAGTTTTACATAGCTTTTAACTACTGCTATGCATTTGATTCTAAATGCAGTACTTCATACTTCACATTGCATATGAGAAGCACCTATCATAACCCTTTATGCTGACAAATTTACAAAATGTACTAGGCATGTAAAATACAAAGGTCAGTGTCTGTGTAGTCAGAAGAGGGCAAATGCAAATGTAGTCCCAGCAAGTGCAGCTGACCCAAAATATCTGCATTTTGATGAGGTCGTGAAGAACAGGCTGTTAGTCTAACAGGCAGACCACAGATGTTAAACATCCGGAGACCCAGGAGGGGAAGGCACTACAACGATGTTTTGCCATTGGAGATCATGCAGTTTGTACTGAAATAGAAGGGTTAGTGACTTGGAAACAAAAGGCAGAAGGTTCAAGCTGATTAGTAACATCCTGCCGATGCCAGTGCCTTCTGTTGCCTTCAGACTGGCTCTGTGTCAGAGTAGGCACAGCGCTTATCCTGCATAGAAAGACAGGATGTGGCTGTACAAGGCATGGAGAGAAGGGAGAAAGTTTTGAGATGTGCTCTGACGGTGACTCACTCAGAAGAAAGAACAGAATAAATCCTTCAGTGTCTCAAACATGAGACTGAACTCTGGGCAATCCACTAGATGCATACTCAGGGGCAGTGAGCAATCCGTCTGTACCAGCTACAGAAAGTGCGTCACTCTGCATCCTCATTCCTGCTCCAAAGCAGCAAGTCTTGGGCTCAGACTGCAAAAGATGTGCAAGTTCATCTGTTTCTTGTTGTGACACTGTCACTTAAATTCACAAAATTATTGTCATATCTTCCTCACTTTATTGCAAGCTTCAGATTGTGCAGAACACTAAAAGCAGTTCCGTGGAGGACAACTGAGATGGTTTATTATGATGTAGTGACAGTCAAGAATCGAAGGACTCTGCTGTAATCTCACCTAGAAACTGCCATGATACAGGTGGGAAATCTTTACTTGTCAATTGAATGTGGAGGTAGGAGTTGGTGTGTTTCATAAACACAAAGTACAGAAATGAGAACTAGTCTGTTAGGTTTGAGGACATTCTGAATGAATGAGGACATTCTGGACCCATTCTGAATGGGTCTAGACACACTTGTATTTTAAATAGTAAGTGATCACAAGGTTGCTTTTAGTTGTTCAGGTTCCTCTTTCTTTTTTATTAATCTTCATAATTCTTAGAAAACAGAGTACGGCCAGGGGAAGGATGGCAGGGAAGTAGTGGCTCCTTTGGTAAATACCACACCTAGACTTTATTTCTGTTTTTGTTGTTGTTGTTGTTGTTTTGTTGTTGTTGTTTGGTTGGTTGGTTTTGTTTGTTTGTTTTTCTAGTGAAGAAAAGGCTTTTCTAGGATAGATTTTTTTTTTTTTTCCCAAAAAACCTTCAAGTGATTAAATTACCATATATGTTAAATTCCAGCAGTTGTCTGGCCTGCCCACAAGCATGAGTCTTTTGGTTTCCTGCTGTTGACAGCTTATAGCCAAAACTCTTTCCTGTTTTAATTACTGGATACCTAGGAAAGCGGATACCAACTAATTATGAGCACTTTTTTTTTTTTTTTTTTTTTTTTTTAAGCATTTTGTCCTGTGTTAACTTTCATCTGCCTTGAAGATAGCAATCAGCTGCTTGCAAGGCCTTGGATGTGTGACATTATGTATGGGTCTGTTCACTCTTTTTCCTTTGCAGTAACAGACTTGCTGCTGCTTTAGACCTGGGATGTCCTCTGCTGATGACTGAGACAGCTTTGAACAAGCCAGGAAGGCAGAGACCAGAGGGGTGATCTTGCTTTACCATTTCTCAAAAGCCATCTAAATGCCATAGTGCTGGGTGGTTTTGAAGCACATATTTAGGCTTATAAGCTTGCAATGAAAGAACTGACCTGTTCTGACAGAGGAAGAGAGATGCTCAGTCTTAGAAAACCTGAGCTAGCCACAAGCAAAATATTGGTGCATTGGACATTCTCACTTCTGCCTCTCACATGCATGGAGGTTCCTAGTGACCAGACTGTAACAGAACATACTGTTCTTAATTTATTTATTCCTTTTTTTTTTTTTTTTTTTAATTTTATTTTGGTTTTCCTGAAGCTCCTCTGTTCTCTGCTGAACTCTGGCCATATCCTCTTCCTAAGCTTTTTCACATATGTCATTTCTCTTTGTACACTCTCTCACAATGTCTAAGCTGAAGTCACTGAGGATGCAAAGTCTGCAAATTATTGGTGCCAAAATATTAAAGGGTTAGAACTGCAGAGAAACATGCAAGTTGGAGCACTGCTGGAAAGTGAAACAAAAAGGTCATCATTACAAAACATAATCCAGACTGACTTCTGTCTCGGATATGGCTATTCTCATAGTACTATAAAATTACTTGTGTCAGAAGTGCAAAGTCTTGCACTAGTTATTATTGCAGGCTACAGCATTGCTGCTTCTTTCCATCTCAGAACCAATAAAATAGAAGGGAAAAGAGAAGGGGCAGGGTACAGATTAGCTTAAATTTCTTAGGTCTCTCTTCAAAGGCATATTCAGGAACCTTATTTTTACAAGCACTGCTGAAATCGTGTTTACTGCAGTGCTGTGGAGCTGGCTTCATTCTGTTACACTTCCCTTTCAAAAATTGTAGCTTTTTCTAATCTAATGCCATTGTAATAGTGGTGATAATGCTGCTGAGCTGTAAGGGACACTCAGTAAAGAGCATCTGTTGCAGGAGTCTCCGCAAGAAGGGGCATCATACATGCCTTTATGATCTGTCATTACGTTATAAGGCAGTGTTAGCAGTCCCTCTGACTACATTTCACTCTTTAGGAATGTATTTTTAAATATAATTAAATTATATCTTCTTTTGTTGCTATTGATGATGTGGGAGCTTTCTACACTTCAGGCTTTCAATCTGTGTTCTAGCAGGTAGACACAGCACCAAACAGAGTATTTTCAGTGTGGATTAGAAAGGACAGGATTCCAGCCTGGAACGGCTGGCTGTTAAATTACAGTGCATGCTAATCACCATATCGTGGTGGAGGATTTATATGGTCGACAGCAAGTGCCAGCCAATTATAAAGTGAATGCATGACTATTTCTGTCTTCTCAACCAGAGCACTATCTGTATGGTAATTTACTTCTGCACCCACTAAGCTGTAATTTCCTAGTCATCCGGAGGAAGATACAATTACTAATAGGGAGAGTGATTCTGGGGGGAGAGATCTGCCAGTGCCTGGACACTGCGAGCTGAAAAATTGTGAAATAATGTTTGTAGTTTAGCTACAGAAGATATATTGTTACCTTGATTCGGAGACTTTCTTCTTTCCATTTGGGAGATGGCACAGTAGTGACATCTAACAAGTGGCATTAGCTTCCAGGTCCTCAGCTTCAAGTTGTGCTGTGCTCTTTCTCCACACAGGCACCTGCAGCTAGTAAAAGAATCTCTGCTTCCATTTCACACAGGCAGTGACTAAGTGTGTTGGCAAACACACACGGGAGATGTGAGTGTACATATAGATGTCAAATTAAAGTAGGTGATGAATGACAGGAAAGAAAACTAAAAACAACAAAAAACAACAGTGAAAGAGGGCTGTACTTTGTGGATTTTCCTTGTGATTTTTGTTGTTCACTAATGCTAAAGATTTCTGGCTGTGTGAGGTGTTAGTTATTGCAAAGGAGGGTCAGATCTCTGGTTGATGGATGTTCTCAGGGTCCCAGGGCACATTTTTACCCACAGAATGTAATGCTGTCATTTCTGGCTGTAGGAGAAAGGTGGTGCTCTGAAATTCAGCTCTGTTTTTATATTTTGTCTGGTAATGGGCCATTGTGTTCTTCAGCCACTCAGCAGTGTAATACTAACTCTGGCTGACTGATGAGCACTGCTGTCTCATTTAGCTCAGTTTACAATGACTTTATGCTGAGCCTTGCACTGCTGGGGTTTTCTGGGCACTGGAGGAACTCCTTTTTGTTACTGCCCTGTGTACATGCTGCTAGGCAGCAGCAGCACCCACGTTCAGCTCCAAACCTGTGCTGATCAAAGAGCAAAGGAGAAGAGGAAGTCTGAGAAGGAGAATATTTCACTTGCTGAGAAACTTTCACTGGTTCTTTAAGTAGGCTGTTAGATAAAATTGTGCTTGTGTTGATTCTGAACATTTCTACGTAGGCTTCTGTTCTGTGGCTCTGTGCTGCTGCTGAGGCATAAAGTTGTGAGGAAATGACTAAGCCAGATTGTGGCTAGTTGTTTGCTGTGGTTAAGAATGGTAGCGGGTGGATGTGAATTTACAAACATATAGCATAGTGTTGAGCCCGTTGTGGTTGGGGCTTACCAGTCAAGGACAATATGTGTTAATCTGCTGAAGGAAACAGACTGAAGGGATGTCCATGAGATACATTATATCTCCAAAAAGGGATCATGTTTGACATTTCATTTGTCTGCTCTTGCCTTCGGGTTTGAAATCTTTCTGTTACAAAGGGGACTCCCAGTAAAATCCACTCCCTAAATGTTGACTCACATGTATTTGTTTTAGACTTTCTGGTTTTTGCTTATGCTGTCTTAAGCCTGGATTCATAAGCAATAGCTACACAATGGCAGTGGAGGAGGGCAAATGAGTGTACTTAATAGATAAGAATGCTGGCCTCTTAATATTCAAAACTATGAGAATTTTCTTATTTAAGGAATGAGTCACTCCACATCGACACAAGTTATTTGCTCATCTCAATTGTTCAGCTGCTATTATGTCTGATTTTGAGTATGGATATCTTTCAATGTCTATTTTAGGGAAAACAAAACAAAACAAAACATCCACTTATGTATAGGAAGTGATTTATGAGCTAATGGTACTATGGAGCCTGATTTGAACTTCCAGAAGTGACCTCTGATTTCAAGAACTACCGGCATTTGCTAACATAATTAATGCAATATGACTGGCAAGCATAGATGGAGATGAGACAAGGGAGCACTATAAAATATACTTCAAATCAGCATTCTGCCTCCAAGTTTGTAACTAGACTCTCCTTAAAGTTAAGTCCATGAAGTTGATGTCATGTGTCTCCTGGGGATCTTCAGCAACCCCAGGAGATTACATCAGGGTTAGCTAAAGAATTCTCTTGCATTATTTACCAGTGACTCATTTGCAACCATCTGCCACTCCTCTTCCTTGACTAAATATTGGCAAATGTTGTTGCTGCAAAAACAACAGTCACAGCTTCCTCAGATACTGGCACAACGGCTGTGCCAGAATAAGGCAAAGAGCTCATCTGGAAGCTGTGGAAACCATTTGGGACTTTCTCAAATAATGCCAGTCAGAAAAAGCCGTTCCATCTGATGATGGGGAAATCAGGACTTAGTTCAGGAAACAACACAGATCTATCTCAGTCATTTCAGTTGTGCCAGAGGAGCTGCTCTTTTTTTTACCTTAGCTGAGAACTGTCTTCTGGCTTGAGGAAAAGAGCAAGGGCAGATGGTGGTCCTGTGAAGCCCCTTGGGGTTTTCATCTCTGAGGGGAGCTTTGGGATGCTGGTGATATTGTGTTCCTGCTTTCTTCAGCAGGCTGACGAAGGAGGAAAGACCCCTCATGCATATTACATCTGTGATATGACATGCAGTTGTTTCTAATTTCCATGCTTGTACCTTCTCCTCCACCAGAACTGTGCAATCCTCTGTGACCTGATGCTGGAGTTTAATCAAAAAGTGGTACCTTGGTATATAAGAGCAAATGGTCCACGTTTCCTACTTTTATGAGTCAATCTGTTTTTCAAAAACAAGCAGAATATCTTAGATGCTTTCTTCCTTAGAAACCAACGATGCAAAATTATCTCTTCATTGATCTGGCACTTAGCAGCTTTCCGAAGTAAGACATTACAAGATCTTTAATGGCTGTGCTTTTGAGGCTTAGTAGTAGACTGGCTCCTTCTGTTTGTTTTCAAGGTAACCTTTCATGTTTGTTGCATTCTCAGAACACTGAATATGTGCCAAAACCACCAAAGACGTTCATCCTGCCATATCTAACTTCAAAGGCTATTTCAGTCACTCTCTTCCGAGCAAGTGAGGTTGTTTTAAGAGGATAATTTGTCAAAGTGTCTTTCTTCCCTCTGCACTGCTAGTTGGTCAATGCGTACCCAGTATTGTGCAACACAGCATGGAGGTGCCCTGCTAGGTCCAGGCAATTTAGTGCGGGTACTGGAAGCACTACGGTTGGACAATCGTCGGTGGCTTCACCTAGGCTGAAATTCTTAGATTCATATTTGGCTTGGTCATGCTGAATAGTGTGTCAGCAGAGTTAAAAGCTGCCTGGCCAAGAGGAGGAAAAAACACCTTACTCTTTGATGCATTATTTTGATGCATTATTCTGGCAATGTCTGGATTCTGGTGATAGGCCTTCAAAGAGGAACCAGTGATGTGGAAATCTCTTACATCCTTCCTGCTGCTCTCAGGCCTAGAAAACAAGCTTTTCTTCTCAGACAAAAGCTGCTTGCACATGAAAAAAAAGGTTCTTAAGATACAGCAGGGGTGTTGCTGAGTACTATGTAGAGCTAGTTTATGGAAACTAGATTTATGGGAAAATTATTGGGTACTGTGAAAATTCTAAAAAATAGGCAGAAAGAGATATTTGAAGACTGAGTTACAGGCTGCTGGCTGGCTGCAGATGCAAAAATTATCGTGGTACACCATGTGAAGGTGAAATACAAATCTTTGCAATATTATAGCCACTCAGATTGTCTTCTGCTTGCTTAGGCTTTGCTGTGGATGATCTTTACATCACAAATACTGACATACAAAGTTCAAGTGTATGAGTAGTTTGCAGATGTATATATTCCTTTTCTTGTCTCCCCTCTCCCATCCTCTTGTAAGGTCATGGGCTTTTCTATGGGATTCAAAGGATTATTTATTATTATTATTATTTTCTTTGTTTTGTTTTCTATAAGGAAACACCTGAGTCACAGTTTACTTTTTTTTTTTTTTCTCTGTAACCATAAGGGCTACATTTTTTCTTGTGAATCAAAGCTTAAATCCCCTGAGTCTGGGAGCAGAGGCTTTAAGGAAAACACTAATTATCACAACAGGTTCCTGTAGCTTCTCGTATCCCACTTTAGGACAAATGGTATTATTTTTAAGTAAACACACTGTCAAATATCATTTGTGGTTCATTTCTTGCTAGAAGCTGAAATAAAACTATTTAGCTTGTTTGAACTACTAGATTCTTGTTGACTAGGCTGCTAGTTTTAAACCAAGTGTTATCTGTAAATATGAGAGATGTTGAGGTAAAGAAGACAAGAACTTTGCAGGGCCAAGCCTCATGTCTTTGCATCCAGTTAATGGTAAGTGAAACAGGGAGCTAACTTTACTTTCGGTACTTGACACAACAGCCCCAGCTGAGAAAACAAGATTGCATGGCACTTCTGTGCCATGATCTTTCCTAGTTTTGTAATAAATGTTTAGCTACTTGGTGATATGAGGATAAAGTTCTCTACGGAAGCACTCCATGATTTTATTTGTCAGTGTTAAGGAAGCCAAAGCACCTTCTGGACTCTTTGCATGCAGATAATAGAAAAAAATCTTTTTGCTGCACATCATCTTCTGATATCAACACTTACATGCTCTGTAAGCATGCAGGATTGCATTGTAGCCATTTATCTCAAGGATGTCATTATCCTTTTCTAATTCAACTGAGATCAATGTCAGATGAAAAGAAGAACTGAAGGTAGCTTTCACAGTGGGAAATTGGGAAATTGTTTTGATTCTTGGTATGTGCAAACAGTCATCAAGCAGTGTACTAAACGCTTTAGTCCTACATGGGAACAGACACTCATGACATTTAATTCTTCATTCCTTTTGGCTTATACAGCTTTTAGATTGTTGCTTAATTTTGAAAAATATTGGTAATGGCTAACACAGAGCATCAGAACATTTTTATACAAAATTCTGTCTTCACAACCAATATGACTTTTTTAATGTATTAACTGCCCCTACCGATTCCAAACAGAGGCTCACCTCCATGCACATTTCCTTTGTGTCAGAATTACCTGTTTAAATTAGTCTAAATGCCTGAAGACTTTTACATCTTCATACACCACTAAGCTTATTTTCCTTGCAGACATACAAGCAACCATCCAGGTACAGAATACATGACATCGCAGTGTTGTTCACCTGGCTTGGTAGTGCAGCTTTTGCAGCAAATCCAATTAAGGCGTCAACTTTATGCTGCGCTGGTGATAATAAATTCTTCATGTAATAGAAGCTTTGCTTTGATGGTTTTCATGTGTCATTTTAATTAATCAGTATAAGTGCTAAAGAAGCAATTATGTGGTCTAGGCCATAGGTAATACAGTGCCATCTTCTGCTAAGTACTGTGCAAGAAAGAATAACAGTGCTTATCAGATTCACGCATAAAGTAATGTGGCTTCCCTGAGCTTAAGGTTTTCAGCTTTTTTTCATTTTGTATTTTCATTGGTCCCAGGAATGAGTCACAAAATGAAGCAAAACAACTAAAAGCATGAAAGTAATGCAAAAGGTTCCTGCTTTGGTTGTCCAATTGCAATCAACAGAGGATGTGTTTTTGCAGCTATGCTTAGTGTATAGTCTTCCACTGTACCTTGAAATGAGAGACAACTAAAACCAAGGACCTACACAAAATGTAGCCCTTTGCTTCCATCATGGATTTGAGAAATGCAGGAAACAAACTTTCTGGCTTTGGCAGGACGTGCAGGGTTTGCACTGTCAGCGCACCTATGTTTCAGAAGCAAAGCTGGTACCGCGGGCATTCCTCCCTGGGGCAGTGATTCAGCTCCACTGGCCACTTGTTGCAATAAATTTGGTGACTGGTTTTAAGGCCACGTGAAGCTGACAGTGTTGGCTACTTGCTTCTTAAAGGTTTCACTCAAGTGCAAATACTATCTAATCAGCCATGCAGACATTTGCTGATTTATATTTACTCACTCAGTCTATTCTCAGAGCTTGAATCTTTTAACAGATATTAATGCTTACTCATGGGACTGCATTTGATGAGGCAGAAAGTTGTGCATCCGGCGTGGCCAAAGTCACATCGTGGAGACACATCTGTGGGAAAGTGCAGAGCTGTTCGGCTCAGAGCTGCTGGTGCCCAGAACAAGCACTGCTGTCACGGTCTGCTCCTTCTGCAACCCCAGGAACTAAGGCGCAGCAAAGAGCTAGAGGAAAATCATGGCACTGCAAATACATGAAGTACAAACCGTGGCAGAAGTGGGAATCTGCACTAGCTGAGGTGTAACCGAGTGAGTCGTATGTTGTGAGCAATGAGACCTGACAAGTCTAAGTGAGGGAAGCCCCAGAGGGACTCTTCACAGGCAGAGCACTGTTGCTGCAGTTCAGTTCACTCTCAGCCTCCGGCTAGAGCTGCAGCCCAAACTCAGAACTATGACTTGCAAATGTCTGAAAAACATAAACTGCATAGGAAGTTCATACTTGTATATTTTGTAGTGCCTTGACTGTCCTGAGTGAGAGTTATCCTTGCAGGCATTCAATCTCATTGAAGTGGATTCCTAATTCATGACAATCTGGACTTTAGGGTGAGAAAGCTGCCAGATCCTACCTCTGGCATGTGTACCTGGTGCCTGTGAGCGCAAGGGGAGCTGCTGGCACTGAGGAGGGCAGGGCTGAACATTTGGGATTGATCCTGTAAAAGATGCTTCAGCTCTAATGTTTTATTCATTAGGAGAACATAATCTAGATAAACAAGACTTGCAGAGGTGTTTCTTGTTTTGTTTTGTTTTGTTTTGTTTTTAATGGGGGACTCTTTAGCAGGTATTTTATTTTGAATAAAATAGGTATTTTAAAAAACGGTGTGCAATATAAAGGCCTTTTCTGAATTTGGCTCCAGCTGAGGGAAGAGGTGCAGAGGAAGTGGAAAAAGATGCACAGTGAGGAAGCTGACCTTAACTTACTCCTTTGCTGGGTACACATTCCTTCACATGAGAGAAGTAATCGACTTTTTTAAACATTTAACTTAAACCATCCTAGATATCACCAGTGAGTTAGAATAAACATGCTTAGCCATTTCTTTCTGAGTAACAAGTGTCATGGTGTTTGGTTCCCCAACACCCTACCCTGCCGTTAAAGCAATCGCAGGCTAATCTATTCTGCACCTACCCGAGTTCTGTCTGTTCTGAGTTGTCAAGCAAGTCCTACAGCTTAGCTTCATTACTCTCCTGTCACAGAAAGAGAGAAATAACCTTGCTGGTGTAGTCTTGTTCAGTGATGAAATTGCTCTCGAGTTCCATTAAAGAATCAATCTGTTCCCCTGCACTGGCATGTTTTATGTCTCTTACCCCTATATGTTCTTAGTCTCTGCTGCTTAGGAAGACTCTGCTTATTGAGGAATCAAATCTATCCAGCAAAGCAAAATAAAGTAATTTCCTCCCCTTTTAAAATATTTTTCTAGCTAAAGAATATTCCAAGCAGCATTCTAAATTATTCAAAACTCTGTAGCCTGTGGAAATTTCAATCTGTGGGAAACAGCTGAAAAATAAAAACCACACGCTTCACTGGCTCTGCATACAAGAGCCTGCATTTTAAACCACAGCATTGCATTCACTGTAGCCTCTGTCGGTATAGTTTGGTGTTGACATCTGCATTATGATGAGGGCAATTATTCAAAGCCAAATTGCTATTCGGAGTGGTAGTGTGAAACAATGAAAATGAGATTGCTAGAGGGGAAAATGTATGCAACAGTTTGTATAGTTAGGAAGGGAAATCAGGTTCATTTGCTGAAGCATTTAGCAGAGTTTAACTCCTTTACAACAGCTAAAAAAAGGTTGTGACATGTTTCAGGGTAAAACACAAGTGTATTCTATTTGCTTTTTAACTGACATAGCTATATTGTTTATGGACCTATTGTGAAAATGTTCTATAGTGTGGTAAACACTTGTTTCAGACACAAGTCTACACCTTCTTGAAACAGTGGGAATAATTTGCATCAAAAGTCAAATATGACCCCCCAGAAAATCACCATTTTTCCTGTTAGTGAGCCGTGAACACACTGGTTTTATTTTCTTTGCAGCTTATGTAAAAGTTTCTCTTTCAATGAATAAATGTTGATCTTTGGTGAACTGGTTCTGTGCATTGTGAATATTCTGCCACTATGCTATATTGGTTACCTTCATAGCTTGGGATATTAAATTCTGTCCCCAAAACCATTTTCTTCCTTAGCTAATCAACATGGTATGACTTGTGAATACTGCAGTCCAATATCAGAAGTCAGTTTCCACTAGTCTATACCTGCTTTAGACACAGGGTCCCCTCCAACTACCCAACTCTTTAGAGTTTTTTGTTGTTGTTGTTGTTTGTTTTTTAATGAAATAAAAGACTGAAGAACCATATTATTATTATTTTTAAAAATCTTTTCTTCATGGCATCACTGTACCTTTTCTTCTAATGGAATCCTGCACTTACAGGAAGGAAATATGTTCTCTATATATTTGCACAACATGCCTTTTTGTGTGTGTAAAGGCAGAAATACTTATCAAGTGCATAGTGAAATGGTGCTTTTATAAAAAATATTTTTAGAGATGGACAAACAGAAGCAGAAGCGAGACACATAAATCAGTGCAGGTTCCTTGCTGAAGAGACTAGGAATACATCCAAAGAGTACAGGAAATTCATCCCTGGCCTTTGCAGCGTGTGTAGCTACTCAATACTGTGATTTTACGACACAATTCAAATATTGCAAGTAACTGTCAGAGCAACTTTGGTATTGACAGACAATCATTTATGTCAAAAGATGGATTCTAAAATTGTCCTCTTTAATATTTAGTGACACAACCTTAGACTTGTGGTTATTCTGAAGGAAATGTATTTTTTAAAACTTTAATAATACTGTGTAATATAGTGTATGCATTTTATCAGAGTTTCCTTCAGGGAGTGTTTGGTGGCTCCATCCATAAGGTATGGGATGATGGAAGCCTTCGTCATAGGGTCAGAGGATAACTCAGGCTGGAAGTGAACTCAGCAGGTCTCTTTTTGGGGAAAAAGGTTTTACTGCTATCCAGTTGGAACCTCTCATTGCCATTTACACCTGTTGTCACTTGCCCTGATGCCACGTACTGTGGCCAGCAGCCTGGCTCTGGCTTTGCAGTAACCGTCCCACAGGTTCTGCAGGGCTAACGGGTCATGCGCAACTTGTTGAGCAAATGAACTTGCTGTTACTTGTTGTTTAATTCGTAACTGAATGCTTTAGAATATTTTCTTCTGCATTAGGTTGTCTTTGCATTGTCATCCAGAATGTACCCTTTCAGGAGAAAGAAAAAAAAAATCTACTTACCCTGGGCATCTGAACCACCAATTTTTGCAAACAGTATCAATACTATAAATAATTTTAAAAATCACTGAACACTTTCTACCCCCTCCCTTAATTTCTGATTCGGTGCTGATTTCTCCAGCCTGGTATCACCTGCTTTCAAAATACGGCACGTCATGTACTTGTGGCAGAAGGGACCACAAAGGACCGGGTGATTTGGCCTTAGTTTAGAACGTAACTGGGCTGCCATCGAGATCAATAGTAACAGACACGGGGGGATTGCATGCAGTGTTCATGTAGTTGTCTGATGGCATGTAGCAAGCCTCAAAATATATGAGACCAGTTCCTAATGGGGTAGCTAATTTGGGAGAAACAGGGAGTACCGCAGGCATCTGGCTGTCGTGTGTTTGGCATCTGCAGAATGAGAGGAAGTAAGTGCTCAGGTTTGATCTGAAAAAGGAGCGTTTGCTTCTTTAAGCAACATTGATTTCTGTTTGTATGTCAGGGGGAAAATAATCTTTAAAGTGCTCCTTAATGGAATCGTGAAGTAGGATTTTTTTTTAATCTTTGCCATGTTTTTCACATTTTTCTTATAGCTACGTGCTAAAAATAATTATCGGTGTAAACTTGATAAATTAGAGCCTGAAAAAAAGCTTCTTGGCTTTACAAACTGCGTTTTCCGGTCACGGGTGACACACGGCAGTGTGGATGTAACCCTGACCCCGGGGGGCTGCTGGCACCCACGGGCACTTTCTGGCTGTGCCGTTAGCCTCTCCGCTGGAGTTGTTTCGGTACCGTGATGCCACCCGTTCTGTCAGGGTGGCACAGCTTCGTGAACACACCGGCACACAGCCGGGCACCGAGGCCTGACGGCGGGCTTCCCCGACACGGCCCGGGGCACTGCGCGGGGCAGCGGCCTCTCGTCACGGCCCAGCCCCGCCCGGCCAGGCCCGGCCCGGCCGCGAGGCGCGGGCGCCGCCCGGTGGAGGGGGGCGAGGCCCGGCCGCCAGCAGCCCCGCCGCACCGCCGCTTCCCTGCCGCTGCCGGCCGGTTCCTGGGGCTGCCGCTCCCCCTGGCGGCCGCCCCGAGCCTTGCGGTGGCGGCGAGAAGCGGCCCCGGGCCCCCGGTGCGCCCTCAGAACGGGGCTGTCAGCGGCGGGAGCGCTCGGTGAGGGACCGGAGTGTCCTGAAAAGTCGCTGCCGCCTGACATCTTCAGTGTTGGAATTAATAACAAGTCTTTTTGCTCTATGCTGAATTAGAATCAGGTCACGTTCTCGGGACCAACTTTAGTTTTTAAGCTACGCAATTCATAGCAATCATAAGCTAGCATCCCTGGAAGGCTGTCCTGTCCCTGTCCCATCATCTTCCCAACATTTGTCAGTGTACACATTTGACAGCTCACTTGCTGACATGTGATTGTTTTCATGCTTCAGGAGGACGTGTGTGTATTTTAGGACTAGAAAGAGACTTTAAAAACAAGAGTTGTTCCCAAATTTTTAGAGCAAATAAAGTAACTAATATCATTTTCCCCCAGATGTTGTAAAAGTCCATTTAATGTAGTTTTAGGGCTGAGTTGAGTTGACTGTCTAAAAATATTTCCATGGCCTGCCTGGTTTCAGGTGCAGGATATGATCAATCGCTCTGATTTGCCTTCCCAAGCAATAAAGGTGAGAGCTCTTGATACTGTGTGTGTCTTTAAATAAGCCTGTTGTAAATAAAGGATGCAGTTAATATAAGACAGAGGTGTCTTTAGATGCCAGAAGATGTAATATGTAGAACCAACCTCACTGCAGTTATTTTAAATGAACTTGAGTTGTTCTGGGAAAAAAAAAAAAAAAAAAAAAAAAAAAAAGTAATTATATCAATTTACATCTAGCTTATAATGAAATCAGCAATCACTTGTACTTAAAGATGGTATATAAAACGTGGTGTCTGTCAGCAAATATATTTGATCCCAAGTATAGGATGGACAAGGGAAATGAGCTACCCAAGCCCCTAGATTCAGTTTATGCTGTGTTGCAGTGACCCTCTGTAAAACTGGAAACTTATAATATTTCTGTCTTCAGCAAGTCTTCAGATGATAGAAGGAATGGGAACTTCTACCCCACATCTTTAAGGAAATCTTCAACAACAAATCAAACATTTGAAGGATGTCATATTCAAACTACTGGCAAGAATAACTTGGCTGCATTTCCTTCACCTTCGAATAAGTCTGCAGTTATTGTAAAGAAAGTTATCCCTACCTTCTCATACAACCATGAAAGCTTATGCTATCCTATATAATCTAGGACAATATACAAAATATTTTAGTTCACTCACACATAGATTCAAGTTATTTAGACGGCTTTAGTCCAACAGGAAGGCATTCACAGCCAGATCAAACTCCCAAAAAAGAATGCCTAAAACTTATTCAGTGAAGAATCACAATTGTAAAATGACAGTCAAGGCCCTTCCAGAAAAGGAACAGAAGCTGTTAAGTATCTAAGGAACTAACAATGTCTTCTTGCTACTTGAATGATGGAACTTGAATTCTTTTACTGATTTAAGTCAGATAGTTTTTCTCCTTTTTCTAAAAGATTATTGGTCCTAATCATTTTTGAGACAAATGGGTTAATTTTGGAACGACAGCTACTTTAAGCTGCTTGCTGCCCAGCAAATTCTAGTGCAACATACAGCTGAGGCTGTCAAGGCTACCTGTTCAAGGCCGTGCTTATGTGGCGGGGGCTGCTATTGACATAGCATGGGAATGTGTTTAAAAATGAAGAAGTTAAGCAATCACATCAATTTGCAATGTGTCAGACTTTGCAAGTGTATTTGAAGATGAAGGAGTTGGGACGGTAGTTAAGATTTTTTTATCCTGTGTCCTGATGTGCCGTAGTAATTCCAAGTACACACAGTGATCTTCATGGAACAGCTGCAGTTTCAACAGCTGCAGTGATGTTCCAATTTATGTCATTTGGGGATGCTTTGTTTTAACCTAGGCTAATGTTTTGTGCCACAACACAAGAGAAAATTTAAGGAGGAATTAGTAAGTGGTGCTTCTTAATGACTGCTGTTGAAGTTATGAATATATTGGGTTTAGAAAATCAGAGCTCTGACTAACTGAGATACTTTGCTTCATTTCTGATACCTGTGCATATATTTATTTGTAAATGTGTCCATCTGTTTTTCAGGAATTATTCTATGTCACTAAGCAGGCATCAGATCCTAAAATTCATACACCTGTGACTGGCAGTGGTTGGTGGTTGCCAGCGATTTTCAGCTTGTTTCCTGATAGCCTCCTTATGATAATACTGAGCTTTGGAAGGTTTGCATCACAACAAGAGGCCTTCAGTTTGAAACATACTGATGTAATTCGTGTTTATGATGCCAAGTCGTAGCATTACGTACAAAACACTTTCCAGTTATTCAACGGAGAAATAACATTTCCACTATCCAACGAGGGACATTTGTTTTACTCACTTGCCAGTTGCACATGTAATTCATTGAAAATGTGACCCTGTGGGGTCATGGAAGCATTTCATTTGATTCTAATTCTGTCTGGAATATTGTTTTGTTAAGTCACAGAAACATTTGCTCAATACTTTATTGTTATTAGTCTACCATTAGGAGGTTAATTCAGAAATCCCGACTGCTGTCTCTCATAGGACCCACATCTTAAAGCCAATTTTTAACATGGTATTTATTTCAATTTGCAGTTGTGTAATACTATTTCTAAACTTCTCTGTGGTGTCTGTATTTTCATGTAGTCATCTCAGTCACTGAGCATCATCTGTTTCATAATGGAACATGGAACATGAGGTTAGATGATTTTCAAAATCTCTTCCAGTTTCATTTCAGGATCCCAAAACTGTATAATCAGATTCATCTCCCTCTAAGAGAGGGAGAGAGTCAGTGACATTTATTTTAGCACTTTGTTACTCTTACCATTAGAAAAGCGTTCATAGTACCTTGACTCAATTTCTCCTCCTGCAGTCAGGCTTATTGTTTCTCAGTCTGTCTCCTGTAGACACAGAGGACAGTTTATTCCCTTCTGTGCAGCAGCCTTTTCCCCTTTGAATAAAATCTGTTGTTTAGATTTTGCTTCTTTAGATAACTAACTTGTTTGTTAGTTATTTTCAGCCTTTTCTCCCTAACGTGCTCTAGACCATTGATCTTTTTTGTTGTGTTGTCAAGAGGAATGATGCCAGAACAAGACATAGCTGAATGTCAGCACAGTCCCTAGGCTTATGGACTGTACGCAAGTGAATGTGTCAGTACGCTCATGGTTTTTAACTCAATACTGTTGATTTAAATCCAGCTTGTGGTTTGCTGTGCCTTCTGGATCTGCTTTCATACCAGTCATCTGCATCTGTGTGTTTGTTTATTCCTGTTTGTCTTTATTAACTTGCATCTTGCTCATTTCCAAAAACTGTGGTTTGCTAAGCTCACTCTGAATTCTGTTTAGAAACCAGTATGCTTGCGGTCCTTCACAGCTTCAAATAGCTTTAAACATCCATAGTGTATCCTACCAGGCAGAGGCAGCCTAGGTCTGAATGAGTCAATTGGTTGTAGCTACAGAACGGGACACAGGAGTTGCACATACTGCTCTTATGGGTCTGCCTGTATGTGCATGCTTGACTTGCGGGTGTACATCTCATTTTATTGTCCGAGAGGTACTTGTTCCATAAATTGCTTGTATTTTCACTTCTTTGAGTTTCACTTTTTTCACTTGCCGGAAAGTTAAACAACACAACCCTGATGCTGCTGATTGTCCTTTTGCATAACTGCACGGCGTGCAGTGGATTTGGAAGGGGTATGCCAAGTTTAACCCAGATTTGCTCATTAACAAATAGGCATTGTTTGAAATATGCCACCTACATTTTTTTTACTTTGGCTTGAGCTGGAGGTGTCAAAAACTTCAGATTACAAGTTTGATGAATGCAGAAAGGTTTGATTCTGTTTTTATGGATAAGCTCTGTTCTCATTTGCTTCAAAGCAAGCACTCTGCTTAAGTGTCAGATGGGAGACGACGGCTTGGTGACAAAACGGTCATACTGCTCTGGGTTAGTTCAGTTTTCAATATGCACAAAGTTCTCCCACATATACAATTCCTCATGGAAGTGATGTAACATATGCAACAAATAGGTGACTCCGTATCATGTTTCACCATAACTTAGTTTATTTAAAACACATTGTATTTTTAAGTGCTTTGAGTCATTTTTAGTTCCACTTCCATTAAGAAAGTTTCAGCTATATAAGGCAAAGTGGTCTGTCCATGCAGAATGCATCACTTCCTTTTTTAAGAGCTGACAGGTTAAACTGGCTTCCTGTATCCTGGACAGATCAGATACGGCTTTATCCTCATTGCTTAATTGTGCTTCTTTTGTGGAAGTATTGAAGATGAAAGGGCTTTGAGTTCTTAGTAGTCATGCTCCAAAGGTCTCTCAGAGTTTGATCTCTTCCCTTTGGCTAGTGCCTGTATCAGAGCTATTTCTAAATGCCTTTTGGACCCTTGTTCATTCCCACTGATTGCCACAAATCTGAAATGAAGGAAATATATGCTTAAGTAAGAGCAGATTTATGATATCAGGATTTGTCCTGCATGTATGTTAATAGCTAGAAGATACCCACTATCTTCCAAAAACGTCCTCTCTCTAGTATTTCTGTTGCCATTCTGCAGTGGTGCTTGCTATGCTCCATTCACAGCTGTCAAGGCTGTTTCTATTTCTCCTCCCCAGCACCACAGCCTGGATCATCTTTTGCTCACCCTCTGGAAAGAGAGAAAGGAAATGCTTCCTGTGGCTTCTGTTATACATATGAAGTATATACATAAATATTAGAGCTGCCAAAGCAGAGATGTATGTACACATGTACACTGTGTTTATGTAAATATTTCCATTTTCTCTAACATAAGATAAAGAACAGATATGATTGCACACACAAGCAGCCATCAGTCAGAGCCTAAAAACCTGAGGCTTGGCTCTGGGAGTGCACTACCCAAAAGTGCACTAAGTCTCCTCTGGTGTGTGCATCTCATCTCTGGTGAGTGCATCTAAATCTCCTCTGGTCTCAGCGCTCTCTTTTTATTAATGATTCCTCCAGAGCTTCCTACATTTCAGAATAAAAGAGACCTAAACGCAAGTTTTGTTTATCACATCTTCTTCATTCTTATTGGTATTCATTAATGATGGGAGCAATCTGAAATTTGTATTGTATGGACTTGACTTGATTCATACAAAAAGCCCACAGAGGTCAATGAGAAATTCACAGTTCATTACGGTGATGATAATACACAATAACCCTGAAGATATTTTTGTATCTCCACCTGTTGCAAATCTGTTGACTTTCATACTTCAATAAATGTTTAAATTAAAGAAACAGTGAAGTGAGAAATCCATAGCATCATGAAAGATATGATTAAAACATGGTAGATTTTTGTCTAAAACTATGTTACCATTGCTTACTTTGGGCTCAAAGTATTTTCTGCTAACACTGGTCAGACTGGGCTGTTAGTTACTGTTTAGAAAACCACCGAAGAATGCCTTCCTCCTCTTCTTGGGCAGTCTCTAATTGCACGGTCTCTCACAGGAGATCTCCAATCTGTTCTCTGGAAACAATGCGATTTTAACTCTGCACAAGCTTTAAACAGCAGTCTACAAACAGCACACTTTCACCAAATAACTCTACCGCAAACACTGTTGACCTCTGTTCATAAACTTCTGTTTGTAGATCCCAACCACAAAATGTACTGCAAAAGTGTTCATGACCCAGTATTGCTGCTAATCATTCTGTGTTTTAAGTGGTGCTTGCTGTCCCTGTACAAGATTGGGAAGTTGGCATGTTACTCACAGGACATTCACATGGCTGTCAACTCTCCTTCCACCAGAGAAATCTCACCAAGGCAGATCTGTGGGAGAAAGAAAATACTGTCCCCCTCACTTTATAGACTGGAACTTGAAGTATAAAGATATTGTGATTAACAATAACAGAACTGGAAATAGTCCAGATGTTACATGCTTCAGGCTTGAGTCTAAAGAAGACTTCATTAAGATTCCTGTTCCCCTTGTTCCATCACAAATAAGCAATCTTCATGTACCCAAACTAAAATAAGCTACAAAATGTAGCATGCTTCTCAGAAGGCCAGTGGGCTTATTGGATGGAGGGAGTTTAGCTGATGCATTTCCTGATAATTTTTGAAGGATTGCTATATTGTTTGGACCCGAGCAACTCTGAATTCACATTGCTATGAAATGACAATAGTCAGTCTAACATTGAGCTTTTACCTATCTCTATTTTATCAGAAAGAAAAAAAAAAAAAAAAAAAAAAAAGGAAAAATATTTTTCTCTCTTCAGAGGTTTTTTACATTCTTTGATGTCTATAACCTGAAAAAAAAAAAAAAAAGAAAAAAAAAAGAAAAAAAAAACTGAAATATTACTGTACTTTTTAAAAAAGAGTCCATTATTTCCCAGATATTGCTCATTTGCAGTCAGAACACAGCTTTCAGGTCACAATTACATCGATTTAGACTTTTCCAAAATGTTTCTGAAAGCTGGAGATATTCATCATTAAGCAGCTAGCATCTGAGACAAGGTTTGTATGAGAGCCGCAAAGGCTTGCACATACACATCTGAGATTTTCTTATCTATAATAAGTAAATGTTAGTATCATCTGATCTGCAACAATAATTTAAATGTTGCTAACAGTCCTGTAACGTGACTCCAGTAATACTCAAAATCTGCACTTCTGAGAGGAGATGAATAAGTACTTAGAACCCAAACCAAAAACATTTGGGTATTAACTTTTTAAAAAGCAGGTAAAAAATGGCAAACCAAATTGCTGGCCTGTGGTCTTTTGACCTATAACTACAAGAGTCTTACTGGCCTCCTGTGTCATTCTTTTAGGATAGATAGGATTGCTGACTTCAGAAATTAGCTGGCTAATTAGATCCATGATGGCCGCTTTGGCATGGGAAGTCATTTTTAACAGTGTTAAACGCTTGCCAGGATATTGCTATAATATGTAAATAAATAAAGCCTTTTGCTTTAAGATTTCCAAGTATCACATGTGGCACATTCATGTATGGGGCTGTGATACAGACTCTTACCTGTAAATTTTCTATAAACACTGCTTATAGCAGTGGCTCCTGTCCATTTCTTGTAGCTTCTTTAAAAGAAACAAAACCGCAGCATACAAAGCATGCTCTTTCAGATGTTGGAGTGATGCTAGAATCTCACAGGGTTCCTTTAACCACTCAGAAGAGAAGACCTTGAGAACATTTGCAGCCTTTAATGTCTACCCAAACAACAAAACATATCTTCCACAAGGATTTACTTCAGGCTTATAATTATGACATTTTGTCCAGTATTGGAAATTCACAGTTGGCTTTAAGTACCACTTTGTTCTTAACACTCTTCTATGAATTCTTTTCTGGATAAACTTTTGAAAAAAGAAAGTGAACTGAAGTATGAGTAAAGCCTGTGGTTGAGGTATAATTTCTGCTACTTAAGGCTTTGCTTAAAAGTGGTTGAGACCAATGTCAAATGTATTTCTTTTATGAACATAATATCCACAAAGTATTGAGAAAAAGTAACACAATCACTTCCTTTGTAACACCTTTCTATGCTACTGCTGTAATGCTTTGGCAAAGGAAGCATACTGTGTTCTTACACCTGGACTCACACTTCAGTCAAGATAAGGAACACACTTCTGCAACTTATCGCCTGCTTTCCCACCTTCCCTGCTGAGTGCTTGGAAGCTTATTGCAGAGCAGTCAAGGAGCATGCTGTTTCGTTAGGGTGAAACCTAAAGAAGACATCTTGGTGTGAGAGTTTGCCTAGTGTGCCACATTACTTGGCAGGTCTAGTCCACAGGAAGGTGGAAGAACTTCCAACAGTACAGATATTGGGTCCTATTTTTTAGTCTATGCTGCTTGACTTACTCATTTACATATTGCCTTTTAGTAGTGTAACTCAGAGTTGAAGGCAGTCAATTTTTGTCTGAGTTGCTTTAGTAAAGAAGTCTAGGGAGACAGGGATTAGGGTTAGAACTTACTAATAGCAGTCCTGTTTTGAAATCCTAGCCTTTCAAACAGAAAAGGAACAGCCACATAAGAATAATAGTTTTATTGATAGATTTACATATATAATACAAATAATAAGTTAAACATAATAAAAATAATTAAATAAAACAAGAGGTTCCAGCCCTCATATGAATAATTCACTCTATAAAACAAAGACAAGTTTTAAAATAAAACCAGCATAAGTCTTAACGAGAAGGAAGTAGTTTCCGTATCTCAATTAAGTGAATGGAAATAACTTGCTGACTTTTGACACCCGTAGCACTCAAGGACTACTGAATTCTTACATCTTCTCAGTGTTATGTACATACATGGAAAGAGGTGGCTTAGCCAGACTTCTCAGGGGACATAGAAGGTGGAACTGGAAGTCCAGTTATGTTGAAGTTCTCTTCTTCAGCCCCCTTCTTCAGTGTATGAACTCTTGATGTTTTCATACCAAGACAGCTGCAGCTGTCATCCTGAAGATTAGTGTTAGATCTACAGAAGTGATCCCTGTATACCACCTGTTGCTTCAGTCTGAGGTGACTTTGGTCCTTCTTCATACATTAAGTGATATTTAGTGGTGATACTATTTCTTGCATATTCTGATGCAAAGCATGGTCACCCTCTCAGTACTGCTATTCACACATTACATCTGACTCAGCATTGCTCAGGGTTATGGGGAAAGATTTTAGACTGAAGCCATGTACCAAATGCACACAAGTAAAATGAGTTAAAAACTGACCAGTACTGCCAGACCAGATGCCAGTTCATAAATTAAGTGGACAGATAACTTGATATGCATAGTACTGTGCATGGGAATACTCATTTAAATGTTAAATATTTTAGCTTCCCATAGAGTGGTTCTCAGTAATTCATAGTAGTGAGTTAATACCAACTGTCTCTCTGCATCAGAAAGTGATGTGAGTGGCAGACTACAGGAGCAGTTAAAAGTAAAGACTTGTGACAGTCAGTACTTCTGTGTCCTGGCATCAGCCTAGACTTAATCTTGTTCATTTGAGTCCAGATGTAGAGAAAGATCACTTTGGTTCAGGGAAAGAACGACTTTTGGTAAGCACTGCATTCATATTGGAGTCAATCCAGTTAAGGTATTTAGTAACTCTGGTGTAAACACCGGGCTTGTTTTTCTTTGCGCAGCCATCTCCCCAGCTGACAATCCCATAAAGCGTCATCCTGCCATTGTGTTCACAGACCATGGGGCCACCGGAATCTCCCTGACAACAGAAAGAGAAAGTTAAACTGTTTTCTGCAGATGGAGCCGTTATAACAAGGAACCTGTTATTGCTGTTCTTTTGAAGTGAAGCAACCAGTAGATACCCATGAGCTAGTTCTGATTTGAGAACACTGTATAGGTGGAACAATGCTCAGCATCTGCTGCAGCTGGAGCAGAGTCTGTATGGTAACAAGTTCTCTGGTCACCCCTAGCTTGCACAGGCAGTAATTATTCTGGACACAGAACTTATGGAAGTCATAATGACAGCTGTTAGACTTGATAAACAAGATTAAAGCCAGAATGTCCAATTCTTTATCAGAATTAATCATCCCCCTACACACAAGGTACTTGTACACCTATGTGTAACTCCTGTTTATTTAGTGGCACACCCATGCTGCCTAGTGAGGTGCAGGGAAGCAAATCCAGTTTTGAGCAATCTGTTTAAGGGCTTATCCTCCTGTAATCCATCTTTTGTCCCTCCACAAAACTATAGTTAAAGTTAAAAAAAAAAGTACAGGCTGGGTCTGGCACAGCTGCTGTACTCCATGTATACAATGGCCTTTGCTGAATAAGTTGTAAATAAAGTTCTGAGGAGCAGCAATAGCTAAGACACTGCAGCTGCTGCTCCTCCAAAGGCTGGTCTAGAGAGGTTAACACTGAACTAGATCCCCACCTGCTTCCCTGTGTTCAGCCACAGTAGAGGGTCAAGTCCACTAGCTGTACTGGGGAGCCTCTATAGAAAGAGAGACTCTCCTGGAACTTAGAATTAATAGATGCTACTAGTTGATCCACGTGGTACACATGCATTTAAACTGTTCTGAAACAAGCAAACAAAACGTAGTTTTACCTTGCATGCATCAGTTGCCCACAGGGAGTCTCCAGCACAGACCATGTTGTCAGTAACTCTGATACTGTCATAGTATTCAGTTATGCATTTATGCTGTGATATTAAGTTAACACTGGCTGACATCAGTCTTTGAGCATAGTAAATATCATCTGGATATTAAAGAAAAAGAGTTAAATTATTCTCACCCTCCAAGATGAAAAAAGAACAAACAAGCTAAAATGTTTCTGATACTCATTAAAGCAATGAAACAAGAAAGCCAGCACCACCCTAGCCATTCCAATTCTGATGTGAGGCTCTTACTTCCAGCTTATATGGCATTGGTTTACTTTTACTATTAGTGACTATATAAGTTCACGAGAAGGAAAAGTAATGTTCCAACTGCAAACTATGAAACTTTCTTTTTGAAAGAGTTAATGTTTTTTTCTTGGACAAAGTTCTCCATGGATGCTATCCTCGCTTAATCCTCTAGCACAGCTTTGTCTTCTAGTCCTCACTACATAAGGAATGAAAAAACTGCTATTTCTTACATCTTGGCTTACTGAGCATGGTTGACAAGTGTGACAAGAATCAGATAAATACTATTGGCAACTAGAAAAGCCTAGAGAAAATTCTAGAGAAAGTTACACCAAGAGGACCTCATAAGCACATAGAATATATAGAACAGCAGCAATGCTTTTCTCTCTCCCAGTCTTTTGGGTGATCATGGTATAGAAAATAATCAGTTTCCACACAAGTTATGCAAGACTTTTGAAATAGAAGTCACTTACAGTAATCCTGTTTTCCATAGCCAGCTATTTCACACCGGGTATTGTCATCTAGGTTAAGGCTCCTCTCTGGCAAGCAGACTGTTCTGACATACTTGGATTCTACTGCACACTGTCCAGAATGTGTTTTTATTCTTACCAAAGCTAAGAAAAGACAGAGAAGACATTTAAACTTGCAGAGCAAGCTCCCCTCCCTTGACATTCACTGAAAAGGATCCTGTACAGTTTACAGGGATTCTAGTTACATATGGATCCTCTCATTGTTTTTTGGAATAGCTATAGTCATTTAGTGATAAAATTAATTTTCCAGCATTGAAACTGGGAAACATTGCAACTCAAACTACTTTCCTGAAAGGATAGGGGGTGATAAATCAGGGAGAAGATTCTCTGAAAGGTTATCTTCAACTGTATAAAAATACCAGTTTCCTGACAGTCTCTAGAAGGTGGCATCAGTCACCACACTCAAGAGAGGGCAGTTTATACTGCACTACCCACCAGAAGGGTTTATGAAAGGGTTCTTTGTGCCTTTTTCCCTTAGTGGTGGGCATTTGGTTGGGGTGATAGAATTTAAAACATGTAGTGGAAGAGTTGTGTCAAGTTCAAGAATAGAAAATCTGTTCTGTCCAAGTTACAAAAACTTCCCTGATTTTGTTTGTTTAGGAGTGGTTTGTGTAAGATGGAGAGAATTCAGAAAGTCTGGATTAATTCAGGAAAATCTTCAGCTGATATGGCATTCCTCTAGCATACAACTTTACCTGTTGTGTGCATGTACTGTCTCTACCTACTGTACTTGACAGCATGCCAGGTAATGCACTGAGGAGCTTTGTATCTGAGATGTCAGAAATCAGACTGACAAATTAAAGTTGCACCACAGTCCTAGTTCTCAGAAGCACCTGGCTTTTGTTCCTCTTTATCTACTCTCTGGTTCTACATTTTATACTTCACATACACCACAATAACATAGCCTCCAGCTATCCTCAGTGTTTTAAAGGCTCATATTAAGATGATACTTACCAATGTCATTCTCATTGCCACCTGTTTCATCTGTAAAGTCAGGGTGAGAGATGATTTCATCCACCATGAACACTTGTTCATTTTCATCAGTAACATTCAGTCTGGACTTCCCAAGGAAGACTTTGTAGACTGACATACTAGATTTTGTTTTTGACCTGAGTGAAAGAGAAGAGATCCATGAAGGCTACTGGTTTCTGACAGTGAGGTCAACAATTTAAATCAAGTCCCAGTTCTGTTTCATGTTTACTTTAGCACTGACAAGAAAAAGCCAAGTTGACTCAGCTGTGAAAGCTGATCCAGTACACTGAAGGACTGACTGCTGATTCACCACTTCATGAATAAGCCAGATGTCCAGGCACTGCAAAATGCATGTCTGGCTAGCTGCTACTAATGCAAGGCATCAGTAATTGTACTCCCCAGCAGAATGCAAGGAGGATCAGCTTTCCACAGGAAAAGAAGAAACACCCTAGATGAATTGTTCAGCAGCTTATCACCTTTCAATACAACTCTTAGGTTTGGGGAACAGCTGAAATAGAATGAAATCCTGGTTCCAATTTAAGGTCAATTTGTTTGAATTGCATAATCCATCACAATGTTTGCAGTCTGTTAGCTCAGTCTGCTAAACTTGGACTTCCAAAGGCACATTTATGGCTGCTCTTCTTGTTCTGCCTAATTAAAAGAACAAGCTAACCAGCAGATTTTCATCTTTGCTTAGTGAGGGGGAAAAAAGTCAGCTGAAGAAAATTGCAGATGGAAGGATGCCGAACTGTACACACTTACGGATCATAAAAGCAGTGTGCTGCTGTAAGCACCCAGCAAGGGTCAATGAGGCTGCCACCGCACAGAAAGTGATCGACACCCTTGATGTTTTGGAAGATGCCAGCTATCCAAGGCTGAGACTCAACCTCAGCCTGACTTCCACCAACAATCTTGAAGTACTTGCTGATGCTTCTTTGGCCACATGAAGCTTCTTTTGGCTCTGTGAGGAAGATATGATTCAGATCTGGATTTCATTCTGATGTTCATATAACAGACATGTGAGACTCTGCTAGAAACAGCTGTCTTGAAAGTCATGTTACTTACCACACTTATCTATGCTGCAGGGTGTTTCTTCAAGGGACCATTTCTTCCTGGTGTAGCACCAGGGCTTGCTCTTTCCATTTGGGTTTCTGGAAGATACAGGAAGTATACTTTTAATGAATACAGTTTACAACATGGTTATCTTAGCTTTCTAACTGCCCTGGAAAGGCCAGAGGTGTTCTGTTGCAAGACATGCCAGAGAAAGTGAGTAACTGTTTGAACACAGAACTAGTAGCTTTTGTCATAGCTGTTATTCCTTTAAATATGTACCATCCTTGAAGACACTTCTGGGAGTGCCATCACAAGAAAATGTATGCATGATCTTACCTGCAGTAGTTGTGTTTGCCCAGTCCAAGCTGCAGAGCATTCTTCATGTCAGCATGGTAAGCACCTCTCTTGATTACCGAAGGAAGATCCCATAGTAAACAGTCTCGTTCAGATGCTGTTCCTCTGTAGTTCTCCCCATTCCCAGTGTAGCATACACTGCCATCATCTGAGAAAAAAAAACAAAGAACTATACTTCTATCTCAGAATAGATACAATAGTGTCTGGACCATTTTTTATGAGAAAGCATGCATTACAAGTGAAAACGGATGACTGATTATATGTTCTTATTTAATGTTTTCTATTTGAATTTTGCACATCAAATGCTTTAAAGCATGCATATTGCTTCTTTATGAATTTGTGTACTTCTGAATATAATCACTTCCTCTTCTGGACACTGCTAAACATGTTCACTTAGTTTTACAAACAAAAACATGGATGAGGAAATAGGGAATATTTGTGAGGAAGCAGGGACAGAGCTAGAGATGGCAGTTTTGCTCCAATATTTAGCCATTTCTCCTCAAATAATCTATTAGCATAAGGTGCTGCAGGATATCCAGTCATGTTTCACAGGTACTGTTTTCACTTCACACTTCACATTCATCAAGCACCCCTCCCTCCAATTACTTCAGTTACTATCAAGGAAGATAGATACTCTACCTATTTCACAGTGAAGCCCACCATATCCTTCCGGGCACAGGCAGCGACTTATTCGGCTAAAGAGATAATAGGTAATGCATGTTCCTCCATTCAGACAGTGACATCCTGCAAGTAGAAGACATCACTAATTAAAGGCAAAACACCTGAATGGCAAAGTGTAGTTGCAAACAGGGAAAAAAAACATAGTTTAAGTATCATTAAAAGTCTCTTTACCAAAGTTAACAAGCTCTTTAAGTTAAAAGGCAGATACTTACCCCTGTGTTTATGTAATGGTCTGTAGTGTTGCTTGCCATAAGCCTACAGGGAGGAAAAAAAAGATATTTATCAACACTTACGTGGTTTAGTTACCCATTACAGGCCTAAGCTGTGTTCCCTATTGCATGTTTTCCCCAACACCTTAAAGTTTTTTTGCTCAGTTACCAGCTCAGCTTGCTCTACTGAGTCTGCATGCAAATGAGTGGAACTTTGCTTCAGCAAAGCAGACAATAAAAATGCCATACCAAAAAAAGAAAAAGTCTGAAATACTCTATCAACCCACATCAGGTCAACATTATAATTATTTCTTCTGTGAGAACCTGGGCAGCTCTCAAGGGTCCCTGTGGAATCAGATCCCCCCCCCCCACCTCTCAGCTCCTAAGCAGTACAAAGATGGAATATCCTTCAGCTGTCTGTCCTTTTAGTGACCTTGGTGCTTCATGTTTGTGCCATGGGATAATAGCCAGTAGATTTACACAACAATAGATTCTTGCCCTGTATTCCAGGTCCTGCCCCCACTTTGCAGGCTGGTTATTTACTCCCATGGATAAAGAGATAAAACTAGTCTTTTCACAGAGGTCAAGTGGGCTTGTCTGAGCTCAAGTGTCACAGTAACAACATAATTCCGTAATATCAGGGAATGGCTCTACTAATAGAGTATCAACTGTCACATAAGTTGTGACTCAAAGATATTCCAACTTCACGTCTGTTGCTCTTTTTTTTTTTTAAGCTTTGCACTCAAGTAGGGTAAGGTGGAAATTTACTTAAGGTCTAATATCCACCTGCATGAAAGGCTACCAAATTCTTGATACTTGGTGTCCCGATCTAAATTGCATTATGATAAGATATAAAAGCTAAGTTTCTTGGTTATTGCATGGTGTCTTCACTATTGGTACTCGTAAGGTAGAACAAAATCAGAAGAAAACCAAAGTTTCAAAAGTGTTTTTTGGATATGTATGTGCAGCAAATGTACAAGCAGAGGTAGCAGAAAGGAGCATTCAAGTTGAAATCCTAGCACGCTATCCAAAGCAGAAGTATAATCAGAGAAACAGAAGTGGTTTCAACTAGAACCCCGCTCATTTATTACAAAACTTACAGAATCTAGTCCCGTGACAAGAGTGCTGAGGGTTACTGAGAGGAAGATAAATAGCTTCATGGTGTTAGTTAACTTCTCACTTCGTTCCTCTTCTGTTTTGTTTTGATTCTGAAAGAAAGAGAACTTAGTAGCATGTTGTAGCTTGCAGTGCCAGCTTTCTGTTGTCTTATTTGCTTTCAGTGTAAGTCACAATACAACTGACAAAAATTAAGAGTTAGCTTACTATGGAAGATCTGCATATTATTGCCATAAATTCCATAAGAGGTTGTTTCATTGCTTGAAGCTTTTTTGTACATTTAGATATATAACCAGATGTCGCAACATTCAAATGAATGAAACAGGGAAATAGGAAAAATCCATACTCCTAGTTATTGCAGCATAGGCTAACAGTCAGAAAGTGGCAGATTGATTTACTTGCAGTCCAGCAGTTCGTACCTATCTAACTGATCATTACTACCTTGTAGCAAGACTCCTAAGAGCACTGAACATCCCCATTTAAGACCTGGAAGGGAAAGTTTGCATTTTCAGTACCTCCATCTAAGACCTGGAAGGGAAAGCTCATGGTTTTAGCACCTCAGTCACTGTCAGCTGCATCTTGTTGATGCAGGGCACTTGCGTAACCCTGCCTGCCTCCTTGAGTGCCTCTGCCCACCACAAACTCTTGAAAGTCTGGTCTTGTGGTTACCTCACTTAGATTATTAGAGAGGCTTAGCATGCCTCTCTGCAGGCACTTTCTTAGCCTTGACTTCCAAGTGGTTGTTAAAAAGACTAGTCTGGAAAAGTGATGCAGGAAGGAGCTATGAAATAGTCATTTGTTTTAAAAAAATGCAATGCAAGTAGTTAAGGGATTTTTTTTTTGGGGGGGGGGGGGGGGGGGGGGGTCGGAAAAAAAAATCAAAAAAATTAAAAAAAATACTAAAACAAATTTAATAATTTTTAAAAAAACCGGAACAACCGGTCCAGG
>NC_048898.1:15325483-15327229 GCF_011077185.1 Oxyura jamaicensis
CCCCCCCCCCCCCCCCCCCCCCCCCCCCCGGCAGGGAGGAAGAATGCACCCTCATTTCATTAAAGGAACAACAGTAAGATAACTAAAGAATCATTAGGAGACTCCACAGGAACTTGGCTTCCATCTACGTTAGCAGGTTTTGTTTTTTTTCAGACTAGAGTTGGTGCCCCACGTTCTTTCTGCTCCCAAGGTTTTCAGGTTGCACTAGCTGTCCTTTGGTCCCCAAACTGAGCGCCCAATGGCATTTGAGTGCATCTTCCAGGTTAACTCAAAGCACTGCAGCAGAAGTACAGGCCAATCTGGGGCACAAACCAAAGCATCGGAGATGATCGGTGCATTCTTTTAAAAATGCAGACAGGATCCCAAGCAAACTGCTAATGCAGACGTAGCCTCTGCTTCACAAGAGACTTCAGAAAGGAACGCAAACCGCGCCTCAGACACCTGGTCACGCACACCGCTCACATGCAGCTCACATTCTGCAGACGCACTTTCCCTTCAGCACAATCCACATTAACACAGCTATTTTTAAACGCGTTTAGCGGCTACGGGAATCATTCACTCCCCTAATCAATTATTTTCTCAGGCCCAGTCCTCAGCAAGCAGATTTCTGCTGAAAACCACGCCGGTACAGCGCGGCAGGCAAGAGCGGCCTTTCCCTTCGCTACCCCGGGGCAGCACCGCTCTGCCCTGTCTCCCCTCCGCGAGCAGCGATAGCTTCTCCGTGCCGAGGCGGCCCGAAGCGGCACTTACCAGCCCAAGAGCGGGACAGGAGGCCGGTCACAGCACAGCCGGAGCTGTAGCAGCAGCAGCCCGGGGCGGGCGCTATAAAGGCCCGGCCGGGGCGGTGCCTCCGCCGCTCCCCGCCCGCCCCGACCCGGGCCGCCCTCCGGGCCGCCCCCCGGGCTCACCTCGCCGCGGGGTGACTCAGGGCGGGGTTTTTCGGTTTCGGGGGGCACCGGCAGCCGGGGTGAGGTACACTTGTGGCAGGGAGGCTGCTTTTGGCCTCCCCGCGGCCGCCAGCAGTTTTTACGAGAAGTCTAAGCACAAAAGAGAAACGCGAGTGGCAGCCGTCGGAAGAACGGCTTGTGTTGAAACACGCCTGGAGACACGAACGAGCGTGGTGTGTTGTATTCACATTTCTGTGGGGTTATCCACAATGAAAGGAGCCCTACCCCCCTAGCCCTGAAGGGCATTACATGGGTTCAGGGGGGCCGAGGGCAGGATTCGCCTGGCACCTCATGGAGGCCCTACCTGCGGCTGGGGCACTGTGGTGGCTGCAGCCTTGTGGGCTGGGAGCTTCGCTGTCCCTGCTCCTCAGAAACCCGTCGTGGCTTTGCCAGAGTGGCCTCTGCCTTCCAAAGAAATACTTGAAACGCAGCCATTTCCTAAGATGGAATTGGCGATGTCAACTGTCAGATGTTCAGAAAATGCAGGCCCCAAAAAACAGCCTTCTCTGTGCCCAGCCAGTGTGTTTTCTCGTTACGCTGTGACCTTGTAGCAATGTAGTGAAAAACAAAATGGGCACGTAGCCCATGGGCATGTGGTGTTCGGCTTCAGGTACTGCAGGTGACTAAGCTGAGGCAGGTCTCCGTGGGCTGTGTGGCAGATAAAAAGCAATTTCTTCAGGGACTGCTTTGGAGCAGGGATTGATGTGAATTCCCCTTGGAATGTTTTTCATAGCTGGGCTATTCGCAGCTTAAGAAGGGCAACTTTATGTGTTTGGCATGTAACTTCACTGGTAAGAGA